>NC_069509.1:129289142-129486642 GCF_027579735.1 Bombina bombina | reverse complement strand
TTATTTCTTACCTGGGGTTTAGTCTATTTTTCAATTGACTACTTCTTACAAATTGCGGGTGGTATTAGGCCCGCGGTGCGACAAATGCTAAACTTTATTGCGTCATTTTTGGCGCAAAGATTTTTTTGGCGCGAAAGGGTACGTCTATGACGCAAGTTCATACTTGACGCCGAGACCTTTCACACGGTTGCGTCATTAGTGACGCGAGTGTGTCATTTCCGGTTATTTTTTGGCGCCAAAAAAGTTTTAGTTACGTTGTGCGTCATACTTGGCGCCAAACTTTTTCATTATTTCAATACCCCATTGATGTTTGCCTCTTGATTTTTTCAATATCAGAGGGCTTTGCTATTTGCATTTTTTCCCATTCCTGAAACTGTCATATAAGGAAATAGATAATTTTGCTTTATATGTTGTTTTTTCTCTTACATTTTGCAAGATGTCTTACTTTGATCCTGCCTCAGAAGCTTCTGCTGGAACATTACTGCCTGACATCGGTTCTACCAAAGCTAAGTCATTAGTTATAAAATTGTAGAAATTATATCGCTGAATGTCATTTGTAATAGTTTTTTTGATAACTTTTACATGAAGATAATGCGTCCATCAGTAATAGTACATTGCCAGTTGCAGTTCCTTCAACTTCTAATGTGCATGATATACCTGTAAATTTTAAAGAATTTATTTCTGATTCTATTCTGAAGGCTTTGTCTGCATTTTCACCTTCAAATAAACATAAAAGGTCTTTTTTAAACTTCTCATTTAGTTGATGAAATTTCAATTGACCAACAATATGATAATTTATCCTCTTCTGATGAGGATCTATCTTATTCAGTAGATCCTCCTCAGACATTGACACTGACAAATCTACTTATTTATTTAAAATTGAGTACATGCGTTCTTTATTAAATGAAGTGTTAATTACTTTGGATATTGAGGTAACCAGTCCTCTTGACGTTCAGTCTAATAAACGTTTTAATGCTGTTTTTAAACCTCCTGTGGTTCCTCCAGGGTTTTTCCTATTCCTGAGGCTATTTCTGATATGATTTCTAAGGAATGGAATAAGACAGGTACTTCTTTTTATTCCTTCTTCAAGGTTTAAAAATTGTATCCTTTGCCAGCAAAATCTATAGAGTTTTGGGAAAAGATCCCTAAAGTTGATGGGGCTATTTCTACTCTTGCTAAAACGTACCACTATTCCTATGGAAGATAGTACTTCCTTTGAGGATTCTTTAGATAAGAAGCTTGAATCTTATCTAAGGAAGGCCTTTTTATATTCAGGTCATCTTCTCAGACCTGCAATTTCTTTGGCTGATGTTGCGGTGGTATCAACTTTCTGGTTGGAGAATTTAGCGCAACATGAATTGGATTCTGACATATCTAGCATTATTCGCTTACTGCAACATGCTATTCATTTTATTTGTGATGTTAGATCCATGTCTTTAGCTATATTAGCTAGAATAGCTTGTGGCTTAAATCTTGAAATGCTGATATGACATCTAAATCTAGATTACTATCTCTTTCTTTCCAAGGTAATAATTTATTTGGTTCTCAGTTGGATTCTATTATTTCAACTGTTACTGGGGGAAAGGGAGTTTTTTCTGCCTCAGGATAAAAACACCTAAGGGTAAATCTAAGGCTTCTAACCGTTTTCGTTCCTTTCATCAGAATAAGGAACAAAAACTCAATCCTCCCCCCAAGGAATCTGCTTCCAATTGGAAGCCTTCCTCAAATTGGAATAAATCCAAGCCTTTTAGGAAACCAAAGTCAGCCCCTAAGTCCGCATGAGGGTGCGGTCCTCATTCCAGCTCAGCTGGTAGGGGGCAGATTAAGGTTTTTCAAAGATATTTGGATAAATTCTGTTCTAAATCAATGGATTCAGAGCATTGTCTCTCTAGGCTATCGAATAGGATTCAGAGTAAGACCTCTTGTGAGAAGATTTTTTCTCTCACGTATCCCAGTAAATCCAGTGAAAGCTCAGGCTTTCCTGAAGTATGTTTCAGACCTGGAGTCTTCAGGGGTAATCATGCCAGTTCATCTTCTGGAACAAGGTTTGCGGTTTTATTCAAATCTATTCATTGTCCTAAAGAAGGAAAATTTATTCAGTCCAGTTTTGGATCTGAAAATTTTGAATCGTTATGTAAGAGTACCAACTTTCAAGATGGTGACTATAAGGACATTTTATGTCTACAATAGACTTGCAGGATGCATACCTTCATATTCTGATTCATCCAGAACATTATCAGTTTCTGAGATTCTCTTTTCTAGACAAGCATTACCAATTTGTTGCTCTTCCATTTGGCCTAGCAACCGCTTCAAGAATCTTTTCAAAGGTTCTGGGTGTCCTACTCTCTGTATTCAGAGAACAGGGTATTGCAGTGTTTCCTTATTTGGACGTTATCTTGGTACTAGCTCAGTCTTTTGCGTACTGCAGAATCTCACACAAATCAACTAGTGTTGTTTCTTCGGAAACATGGTTGGAGGATCAATTTACCAAAAGTTTCTTGATTCCTCAGACAAGGGTCACCTTTTTAGGCTTCCAGATAGATTCAGTGTCCATGACTCTGTCTCTAACAGACAAGAGACGTTTAAGATTGGTTGCAGCATGTCGGCTCCTTCAGTCTCAGTTATTCCCTTCAGTGGCTATGTGAATGGAAGTTTTAGGTCTCATGACTGCAGCATCGGACGCAATCCCCTTTGCTCGTTTTCACATGAGACCACTTCAGCTTTGTATGCTGAATCAATGGTGCTGGGATTATACAAAGATATCACAATTAATATCCTTGAATCCCAATGTACGACACTCTCTGACATGGTGGATAGATCACCATCGTTTGGTTCAAGGGGCTTCTTTTGTTCGCCCAACCTGGACTGTGATCACAACAGATGCGAGTCTTTCAGGTTGGGGAGCTGTTTGGGGATCTCTGACAGCACAAGGGGTTTGGTTTAGAACTCCATGCAATTTTCAGGGCTCTTCAGTTTTGGCCTCTAATAAAGAGAACCGTTCATTTATTTCAGACAGACAATATCACAACTGTGGCTTATGTCAATCATCAGGGTGGGACTCACAGTCCCCAAGCTATGAAAGAAGTATCTCGGATACTTGCTTGGGCGGAATCCAGCTCCTGTCTAATCTCTGCGGTACATATCCCAGGTGTAGACAATTGGGAGGTGGATTATCTCAGCCGCCAGACTTTTCATCCAGGGGAGTGGTCTCTCCATCCAGATGTGTTTTCTCAGATTGTTCAGATGTGGGGGCTTCCAGAGATAGATTTCATGGCCTCTCATCTAAACAAGAAACTTCCCAGATACCTGTCCAGGTCCAGGGATGCTCAGGCGGAAGCAGTGGATGCGCTGACACTTCCTTGGTGTTATCAACCTGCTTACATCTTCCCGCCTCTAGTTCTCCTTCCAAGAGTGATTTCCAAAATCATCATGGAACAGTCTTTTGTGTTGCTGGTGGCTCCAGTATGGCCACACAGGTTTTGGTATGCGGATCTGGTTCGGTTGTCTAGTTGCCCGCCTTGGCCACTTCCGTTACGGCCGGACCTACTATCTCAAGGTCCGTTTTTCCATCAGGTTCTCAAATCATTAAATTTGAAGGTATGGAAATTGAACGCTTAGTTCTAAGTCAGAGAGGTTTCTCTGATTCAGTGATCAATACTATGTTACAAGCTCGTAAATCTGTCTCTAGAAAGATTTATTATAGAGTTTGGAAGACTTACATTTCATGGTGTTCTTCTCATAGTTTCTCCTGGCATTCTTTTAGAATTCCTAGAATTTTGCAGTTTCTTCAGGATGGTTTGGATAAAGGTTTGTCTGCAAGTTCCTTGAAAGGACAAATCTCCGCTCTTTCTGTTTTATTTCACAGAAAAATTGCTATACTTCCTGATATACACGGTTTTGTACAGGCTTTAGTTCGCATTAAGCCTGTCATTAAGTCAATTTCTCCTCCTTGGAGTCTTAATTTGGTTCTGAGGGCTTTACAGGCTCCTCCATTTGAACCTATGCATTCTTTGGACATTAACTACTTTCTTGGAAAGTGTTGTTCTTTTTGGCTATCTCTTCTGTTAGAATAATTTCTGAGCTATCTACTCTTTCTTGTGAGTCTCCTTTTCTGATTTTTCATCAGGATAAGGCAGTTTTGCGGACTTCTTTTTAATTTTTTCCTAAGGTTGTGAATTCTAACAACATTAGTAGAGAAATTGTTGTCCCTTCTTTATGTCCTAATCCTAAGAATTCTTTGGAGAGATCCTTACATTCTTTGGATGTGGTAAGAGCTTTGAAATATTATGTGGAAGCTACTAAAAATTTCAGGAAGACTTCTAGTCTATTTGTTTTATTTTCTGGTCCTAGGAAAGGTCAGAAAGCTTCTGCTGTTTCCTTGGCTTCTTGGTTGAAACTTTTGATTCATCAACCTTATTTGGAGTCGGGTCAAACCCCGCCTCAGAGAATTACAGCTCATTCTACTAGATCAGTCTCTACTTCATGGGCTTTTAGGAATGAAGCTTCAGTTGATCAGATTTGCAAAGCAGCCACTTGGTCCTCTTTGCATACATTTACTAAATTCTACCATTTTTTTTTTGTATTTGCTTCTTCGGAAGCAGTTTTTGGTAGAAAAGTTCTTCAGGCAGCTGTTTCAGTTTTGATTCTTCTGTTTTTTAATTTAAGTTTTTTTCTTTCAAAAGTGAAAATAAACTTATTTTTGGGTTGTGGATTATTTTCTCAGCGGAATATGGCTGTTTTTGTTTTAATCCCTCCCTCTCTAGTGACTCTTGAGTGGAAGACTCCACATCTTGGGTATTGATATCCCATATGTCACTAGCTCATGGACTCTTGCCAATTACATGAAAGAAATAGCTGTTTTTATTTTATCCCTCCCTCTCTAGTGACTCTCTGGATTTCCACATCTTGGGTATTATATCCCATATGTCACTAGCTCATGGACTCTTGCCACTTACATGAAAGAAAACATAATTTATATAAAAACTTACCTGATAAATTCATTTATTTCATAGTGGCAAGAGTCCATGAGACCCAACGTTTTTTTGGTGGTTATGAATATTTTTATATAAAAGCACATTATTTTTTCCAGTTCCTCTTTTTGTATGCTTTTCTACTCATTTTTTACACCTCTCTACTCGGCTATACATTAAAACTGAGTTATGTGTGTGGAGGGAGGTGTATTTATAGGCATGTTGAGGTTTGGGAAACTTTGCCCCCTCCTGGTAGTAATGTATATCCCATACGTCACTAGCTAATGGACTCTTGCCACTAGGAAAGAAATGAATTTATCAGGTCAGTTCTTACATAAATGATGTTGTCTTTTTATCATGTATTTGTTGATTATGCTATATAAGATATTGTATTGACTGGTCCTTTAAGAAATGTGATCTAAAGAGGATCAATAACAGTTGGAATAAATTTATTTGGAGGAGCAAAAAGCCTAAACAGGTATTGGAAATGTCTGTCTGTCAAGGGAGAAGGGGGAACTGCAGTTACCAAATATGGAGAGGTATAATTAGGCAATATTATGCAAATATATTTATGATTGACTTGCTAATACTAATCACTTTATAATACCTAAATGTGAGACAGTTATGATTGCCCTTCTAAACATTAAATTCTTACCACACCCAGCAATCAGCAAACGTAAAAAAATATCCTTGAAAAAGCTTACCTGATAAATTCATTTCTTTCATATTGGCAAGAGTCCATGAGGCCCACCCTTTTTATGGTGGTTATGATTTTTTGTATAAAGCACAATTATTTCCAAATTTCCTTTGTTGATGCTTTCTACTCCTTTCTTTATCACCCCACTGCTTGGCTATTCGTTAAACTGAATTGTGGGTGTGGTGAGGGGTGTATTTATAGGCATTTTGAGGTTTGGGAAACTTTGCCCCTCCTGGTAGGATTGTATATCCCATATGTCACTAGCTCATGGACTCTTGCCAATATGAAAGAAATGAATTTATCAGGTAAGTTCTTACATAAATTATGTTTTCCGATGAAAAAATGAAATCCAAATAATAATTAAGTTTTCTTAAATTTAAAAAATCTCAAATTATAGGCAAAGGAATCAAACTAAGACAACTGCCTGAAGAACTTTTCTACCAAAGACTGCTTCTGAAGAAGCAAATACATCAAAATAGTAACATTTAGTAAATGTATGCAAAGAAGACCGAGTTGCTGCTTTGCAAATCTGATCAACTGAAGCTCCATTCTTGAAAGCCCAACAAGTGGCAACTGATCTAGTAGAATGAGCTGTAATTCTTTGAGGCGGAGACTACCCCGCTTCCAAATAAGCCTTGTGAATCAAAAGTTTCAACCAAGATGCCAAAGAAATGTCAGAGGCTTTCTGACCTTTCCTGGAACCAGAGAAAATAACAAATAAACTAGATGTCTTTCTGAAATCCTTGGTAGCCTCAACATAGTATTTCAAAGCTCTTACCACATCCAAAGAATGTAAAGATCTCTCAAGAGATTTCTTAGGATTAGGACACAAGGAAGGAAAAACAATTTCTCTACTAATGTTGTTAGAATTCACAACCTTAGGTAAAAATTTAAACGAAGTCCGTAAAACAGCTTTATCTTGATGAAATATCAGATAAGGAGACTCACAGGAGAGCCAAGAATTCGGAAACTCTTCTAGCAGAAGAGATAGCAAAAAAAAATAACACTTTCCAAGAAAGTAGTTTAATATCCAAAGGATGCATCGGCTCAAAAGGAGGAGCTTGCAAAATCCTTAAAACCAAATTAAGACTCCAAGGAGGAGAAATAGACTTAATAACAGGTTTGCATCAGGAAGTTTAGCAATCTTTCTATGAAATAAAACAGAAAGAGCAGAGATTTGTCCCTTCAAAGTAGTTGCAGACAAACCCTTATCCAAACCATCCTGAAGAAACTGTAAAATCTGAGGAATTCTAAATGAATGCCAAGAAAAATTATGAGAGGAGCACCATGAAATATACAGGGAGTGCAGAATTATTAGGCAAGTTGTATTTTTGAGGATTCATTTTATTATTGAACAACAACCATGTTCTCAATGAACCCAAAAAACTCATTAATATCAAAGCTGAATATTTTTGGAAGTAGTTTTAAGTTTGTTTTAAGTTTTAGCTATTTTAGGGGGATATCTGTGTGTGCAGGTGACTATTACTGTGCATAATTATAAGGCAACTTAACAAAAAACAAATATATACCCATTTCAATTATTTATTTTTACCAGTGAAACCAATATAACATCTCAACATTCACAAATATACATTTCTGACATTCAAAAACAACACAAAAACAAATCAGTGACCAAGGACACTCAAAAGCCTGCCATCCATGGATTCTGTCAGTGTTTTGATCTGTTCACCATCAACATTGCGTGCAGCAGCAACCACAGCCTCCCAGACACTGTTCAGAGAGGTGTACTGTTTTCCCTCCTTGTAAATCTCACATTTGATGATGGACCACAGGTTCTCAATGGGGTTCAGATCAGGTGAAAAAGGAGGCCATGTCATTAGATTTTCTTCTTTAATACCCTTTCTTGCCAGCCACGCTGTGGAGTACTTGGACGCGTGTGATGGAGCATTGTCCTGCATGAAAATCATGTTTTTCTTGAAGGATGCAGACTTCTTCCTGTACCACTGCTTGAAGAAGGTGTATTCCAGAAACTGGCAGTAGGACTGGGAGTTGAGCTTGACTCCATCCTCAACCCGAAAAGGCCCCACAAGCTCATCTTTGATGATACCAGCCCAAACCAGTACTCCACCTCCACCTTGCTGGAGGTGGAGTACTGGAGTTCTCTGCCCTTTACCAATCCAGCCACGGGCCCATCCATCTGGCCCATCAAGACTCACTCTCATTTCATCAGTCCATAAAACCTTAGAAAAATCAGTCTTGAGATATTTCTTGGCCCAGTCTTGATGTTTCAGCTTGTGTGTCTTGTTCAGTGGTGGTCGTCTTTCAGCCTTTCTTACCTTGGCCATGTCTCTGAGTATTGCACACCTTGTGCTTTTGGGCACTCCAGTGATGTTGCAGCTCTGAAATATGGCCAAACTGGTGGCAAGTGGCATCTTGGCAGCTGCACGCTTGACTTTTCTCAGTTCATGGGCAGTTATTTTGCGCCTTGGTTTTTCCACACGCTTCTTGCGACCCTGTTGACTATTTTGAATGAAACGCTTGATTGTTCGATGATCACACTTCAGAAGCTTTGCAATTTTAAGAGTGCTGCATCCCTCTGCAAGATATCTCACTATTTTTGACTTTTCTGAGCCTGTCAAGTCCTTCTTTTGACCCATTTTGCCAAAGGAAAGGAAGTTGCCTAATAATTATGCACACCTGATATAGGGTGTTGATGTCATTAGACCACACCCCTTCTCATTACAGAGATGCACATCACCTAATATGCTTAATTGGTAGTAGGCTTTCGAGCCTATACAGCTTGGAGTAAGACAACATGCATAAAGAGGATGATGTGGTCAAAATACTAATTTGCCTAATAATTCTGCACTCCCTGTAGGTTTTCCAAACCCGATAATAAATCTTCCTTTACTGTGTCAGAGAAACCTCTATGACTAAGAACTAAGCTTTCAATTCCCATACCATCAAATTTAGAGATTTGAGATCCTGATGGAAAAATGGCCCTTGAGATAGAAGGTATGGCCTTAAAGGAAGTGGCCAAGGCTGGCAACTGGACATCCGGACAAGATCCACATACCAGAACCTGTGAGGCCATGCTGGTGCTATCAGAAATACATGAGATTGTTCCATTATGATCCATTGGTACAAGTGTTTGGGGGGGTGTATCCCACAACTAATGGAAAGGGAAGGGAGGTATTTTAAAGTGCTAGCTATGTGAATTGTTTTACATGCGGCTAAGATTACGGCGTGGGAGCCGAAACATGTTAGCCTGATGTTCTTTTTTACCTCCATCTACAGTTTTTACCCCGGGGGACATTGGACCCTGACCACATGTTTTTTGTAATAAAATAATAAAGTATTAACTTTTTAATTCCCCCTGCTGGACTCTGTGCTCCATTTCTTCTCTTGTTTATTCACATTTATGGCCCCAGTGTGAGCACGATTCATGCAGGGGGAGATTTATCTGCACACAGCACTCAGGAACAAGAGGACCGGTAGTCTGATAGTGTCATGACACCAGGGAGAGGAAGAGTGCATGAACACTAAGGAGAGGGTCACTGCAAGAGTACTGCAGGAGTATGGTGACACACTGAAAGGACGACATCTGTGATTGCTGGGCAGGGCAGTCCCGACCTCAGTGGATTAAAAGCGGACACACGTGAGTACAGCCATTGAGCTGTTTTTACTAACAATTTTTCTATGAACTGTTGCTGTTGCCTTTTTGTGTGTACAGACACGTGGATTACAATTATTTAACTCTGTGTGTACAGACACTTGGATCATAATCACTAAACAGCAGGCAGCACTGACAACCACGTGGATTATAATCACTAAACAGAAGGCACTACCTCCCCCTGTTCAGACAAATTGACTATATATATATATATATATATATATGTATATATATATATATATATATATATATATATATATATATACACTCAAACTTGAGACGTGAGTTGCACACATGTTGTCCTGTGACTTATAGGATGGAGTAAGGTACCCTATTGACATACATCTATGTGTTGCCTTGAAAACTAACAAGTCTCTATCTACAGTTTAACGGTCACCTGGGTTTTCCGGAATAGTTAGTTACACACCATTGTCTTTTCCACTACCTTAAAGGAAGTGGCCAAGGCTGGCAACTGGACATCCGGACAAGATCCGCATACCAGAACCTGTGAGGCCATGCTGGTGCTATCAAAAATATATGAGATTGTTCCATTATGATCTTGGAGGTCACCCTTGGAAGAAGAACTAGAGGCGGATGCAAAGTCTGCCGACTAAGATTATCCCCTTCCCAATTGTCTACACCTGGAATATGAATCACATAAATTAGACAAGAGTTGGACTCCGCCCAAGAAAGTATTCAAGATACTTCTTTCATTGCCAAAGGGCTGCAAGTCCCTCCCTGATGATTGACATATGCCACTGTTGTGATATTGTCTTTCTGAAAATGAATGAAAAGTTCTCTCTTTAACAGAGGCCAAGCCTGAAGAGCTCTGAAGATAGCACAGAGTTCTAAAATATTAATTGGTAACCTCGCCTCTTGAGATTTCCAAACCCCTTGTGCAGTCAGAGACCCCCAGACAGCTCCCCAACCTGTAAGATTTGCGTCCATTGAGATCACAGTCCAGGAAGGACGAACAAAAGAGGCCCCTCGAACAATCCGATGATGGTCCAACCACCATGACAGAGAGAGTTGAATGTTGGGATTTAAGTATATCAGTTGTGATATCCGAGTATAATCCCTGCACCATTGATTCAGCATGCAAAGCTGCAGAGGTCTCATATGAAAACGAGCAAAGGGGATCGTGTCCGATGATGCAGTCATAAGACCTAGAACTTCTATGCACATAGCCACTGAAGGGAACGTTCGAGACTGAAGGTTTAGACAAGCTATAACCAATTTCATTTGCCTCTTGTCTATTAAAGACAAAGTCATTGACACTGAATCTATCAGGAAACCTAAAAAGGTGACCTTTGTCTGAGGAATCAAGAAACTCTTTTGTAAATTGATCCTCCAACCATGCCTTTGAAGAAACGACACTAGTTGTTTTGTGTTAGATTCTGCTAAATGAAAAGACTGAACTAGTACCAAGATATTGTCCAAATAAGGAAACACCGCAATACCCTGCTCTCTGATTACAGATAGAAGGGCACCAAGAACCTTCGAAAAGATTCTTGGAGCTGTTGCTAGGCCAAACGGGAGAGCAACAAACTGGTTATGCTTGTCTAGAAAAGAGAATCTCAGAAATCGATAATGGTCTGGATGAATTGGAATATGAAGATAAGCATCCTGTAAGTCTATTGTGGACATAAAATGCCCTTGCTTAACAAAAGGCAGAGTAGTCCTTATAGTCACCATCTTGAAAGTTGGGACTCTTACAAAATGATTTAAAAGTTTCAGATCCAGAACTAGTCTGAAAGAATTCTCTTTCTTTGGGACAATGAATAGATTTGAATAGAACCCCAAACCCTGTTCCTGTAGAGGAACTGGAACAATCACCCCTGAAAGCTCTAGATCTGAAAAACAATTCAGAAAAGCCTAAACCTTTACAGTATTTGTTGGAACATAAGAAAGAAAGAATCTTCTAATGGGAGGTGTCATTCTGAAACGTATTTGATACCCTTGAGATACAATATTCTGAATCCACTGATCCTGAATGGAACCTGACCAAATTTCCTGAAATAATTTCAATCTGCCCCCCCACCAGCTGAACTGGATTGAGGGCCACACCTTCATGCAGTCTTGGGGGCTGGATTTGTTTTTTTATAAGGCTTGATTTTATTCCAATTTGAAGATGGTCTCCAATCGGAACCAGAGGCCTTAGGGGAAGGAGTCGACCTTTGTTCCTTATTCTGACGAAAGGAACAAAAGCAATTAGGAGCCTTAAATTTACCTTTAGATTTTTTATCTTGAGGTAAAAAAAAACTCCTTTCCCCCCAGTAATAATGGAAATAATAGAATCCAATTGAGAACCAAATAAATTCTTACACTGGAAAGATAGAGATAATAATCTAGATTTAGACAACATGAGGCCTATTTATCATATGTCTGTCGGACCTGATCCGACAGTGCGGATCAAGTCTGACAGACATCGCTGAATGAGAGCAATACGCTCTCCGTATTCAGCATTGCACCAGCAGCTCACAAAAACTGCTGGTGCAATGCCGCCCCCTGCAGACTCGCGGCCAATCGGTTGCCAGTAGAGGGGTGTCAATCAACCCGATCGTACTCGATCGGGTTGAATTCCAGCGATGTCTGTCCGTATCTGTATTTATTCTCCATATGTTCAAGAAATTTGCTACAATTTTATACTGTAGATCATCCACATATGGTTATTATTATTCCTTTACTGTATTATTTAAATTATAATCCATAAGAGTTCATAAGAGTTGACTTAAAAACGATAAAAACGAGGCTTGCATTGCGAGGCCCAAGAGCGGTCTCTTCAGATTTAGTCACCTTCTATTCATATAATTGCTTCATGTTTTTGAGGCCCAAGAGTGACCGCCTATGTTTCATTTAGAAGGTTTACATTTTGAAAGGCATTCTATTCTATTACCAATTACTATATGTACCACCTGTGATGTACAACAAAGTTTACTTTAATGTTGAAATGATCCTATATTGTTTTTTACTTCTTGTATTATGTTTATAAGCCTTGAAAGTAACCTCAATAAAAATATAAAACAACCAACCCCCCCCCCCCCCCCCGAATTTAAACGTTTACTGGCATTGTTTTAAGAGGACTAGACTCTTCAATACCCAAAGTAACCATAACTTCCTTTAACAAAGAGCGAATATAATCAATCTTAAACAGATAGGAAGATTTGTCAATTTCAGAATCTGAATCAGGATCCTCTGAACCAGAGGAATCCTCATCAGCAGAGGACATTTCAGTATGCTGTCGGTCAATACAAAGTTCATCAGAATTATGAGAAGTTTTAAAAGACCTTTTACATTTATTTGAAGGCGGAATAGCAGAAATAGCCTTATCGATAGCTGCAGCAATGCAATTCTTTACATCTGCAGGAATATTAGGTATATTAGACGTTGAAGGAACAACAGACGATGTATTAGTACTAATAGAAACATTATCCGCATGCAAAAGCTTATCATGACAGATGCCACATAATTGGGCTGAAGAAATAACATCAGTTAATTTACAACAGACACACTTAGCTTTGGTAGAACTGTGTTCAGGCAGCATGTTTTCCAAAGCAACATCAGAGGCAGGATCAGACAGACATCTTGCAAAATGTAAAAAGAAAAAACAACATTTAAACAAAATATCCAATTTCCTCCTATAGCAGTTTCAGGAATGGGAAAAAATGCTTATACTAAAGTAAGATGCAAAAAAATAAGCATCATAGCATAACAATCGCGACTTCGCGCCAAAACACCTTACGTCTGAATGTAGCTCGCTCCTGCTACTAGACCAGAGTGGGAGCGAGCTACATTAACTTTAATGGCGCAACCGGGCACACTGTGACTAGACAGTGTTGCCGCGATGCGCTGTTTAAAAACCAGACCCACTCAGTAAGGCAAGGAGCAGCAGCGTTCTGGTAAAATTAACTTTTACATAAAAATGTTCTGCAATACTTTAATGTATACATCTGCTGGTAAGCTAATGTTATATAATTCTGCACTATGTGCAGAATTATATAACATTAGTTTGTAAGTTTACTGCCCCTTTAAAGTCCTTTGCAATGGGGTTTGAATTCTTAGGATATTTTGAGGTAAAATATCTTTCTTTTTTACATAGAGATGCTCAGGTGATATTTTCTAGTCAGCTTTTTACAGCTATGCTGCATCACTTTCAAGTGTTTTTAACATTTGGGTATCATGGCCCTTTAAGTAATGATATAGGTCTATAAGAAATTACATTATATGGATCTTTTTCCAATTTTAATATAAGGCAGATATTTGCTCCTGAAAATGTGTCATTGGGTTTCAATTAATTTAAAATGTATGTATTCAACAAATTAACTACTAATTCAGTAACCTCTGTCCTCAATATCTTATACATATCTATGTGTAATTTATCTAGTCCAGTAGCTTTCCCATTGGGCATTACTTTTATGACGCTATCCACCTCTTCCATAGAGATTACTTTGTTAAGTTTCTAAAATAAGTAATTTGAAATTTTAGGCAATTTGATTTTTTCCCCCAAAATTCATCTTTAAAGGGACACTGAACCCAATTTTTTTCTTTGGTGATTCAGATAGAGTATGAAATTTTAAGCAACTTTCTAATTTACTCCTATTATCACATTTTCTTCATTCTCTTGGTATGTTTATTTGAAATTCAAGAATGTAAGTTTAGATGACAGCCCATTTTTGGTGAACAACCTGGGTTTGTCCTTGCTGATTGGTGGATAAATTTATCCAGCAATAAAAAAGTGCTGTCCAAAGTCTAAACAAAAAAAAAAAAAAAACTTAGATGCCTTCTTTTTTAAATAAGATACCAAGAGAACAAAGAAAAATTGATAATAGGAGTAAAATAGAAAGTTGCTTAAAATTGCATGCTCTATCTGAATCATGAAAGAAAAAAAAATGGGTTCAGTGTCCCTTTAACTGTTTCATAAATTTGTTCTGATGAATTAATCATTTTATAAAACTCCATAAAAGCCGCCATTATTTCCTCAGTTTTCCCCAATACTTATTATTAATTATACTTATATTAATCTGATATTATTATATTAAACAGTCTGTGTGAGACACAAGCAACAGAGGGCGCCCCCTAGTGTAACACTGTGGTTTACTAAACAGATGAATAGAAGAGATTCACTGTACTCACAATTATGGCACCACCAATGTTCTGAGTAACACAGACTGGAATCTCTCAGTGACCCAGCTCACTGCTCCAACGGTTATGTGGTCAAGCAGACTCACTCCTTTCAAGCAGACTTGTGCTTGTATTATAAAAATGATGATTTATTAAAACAGAATAGAAAAACAATACTTAAAAAACATAATTTATGCTTACCTGATAAATGTATTTCTCTTGTGGTGTATCCAGTTCATGGATCATCCATTACTTGTGGGATATTCTCATTCCCAACAGGAAGTTGCAAGAGGACACACACAGCAGAGCTGTTATATAGCTCCTCCCCTCACTACCATATCCAGTCATTCGACCGAAACAAGCAGAGAAAGGGGAAACCATAGGGTGCAGTGGTGACTGTAGTTTAAATTTAAAAATTACCTGCCTTAAAATGACAGGGCGGGTCGTGGACTGGATACACCACAAGAGAAATAAATTTATCAGGTAAGCATAAATTATGTTTTCTCTTGTAAGGTGTATCCAGTCCACGGATCATCCATTACTTGTGGGATACCAATACCAAAGCTAAAGTACACGGATGAAGGGAGGGACAAGGCAGGTACTTAAATGGAAGGTACCACTGCCTGTAGAACCTTTCTCCCAAAAATAGCCTCTGAAGAAGCAAAAGTATCAAATTTGTAGAATTTTGAAAAAGTATGAAGCGAAGACCAAGTCGCCGCCTTGCAAATCTGTTCAACAGAAGCCTCATTTTTAAAGGCCCAGGTGGAAGCCACAGCTCTAGTAGAATGAGCTGTAATCCTTTCAGGAGGCTGCTGTCCAGCAGTCTCATAGGCTAAGCGGATTATGCTTCTTAGCCAAAAAGAAAGAGAGGTTGCCGAAGCCTTTTGACCTCTCCTCTGTCCAGAGTAGACAACAAACAAAGCAGATGTTTGCCGAAAATCTTTAGTTGCTTGTAAGTAAAACTTCAAAGCACGAACCACGTCCAGATTGTGTAATAGACGTTCCTTCTTTGAAGAAGGATTAGGACACAAGGATGGAACAACAATCTCTTGATTGATATTCCTGTTAGATACCACCTTAGGTAAAAACCCAGGTTTGGTACGCAGAACTACCTTATCCGCATGGAAAATCAGATAAGGAGAGTCACAATGTAAGGCAGATAACTTGGATACTCTACGAGCCGAGGAAATAGCTACCAAAAAAAGAACTTTCCAAGATAAAAGTTAAATATCTATGGAATGAAGAGGTTCAAATGGAACTCCTTGAAGAACATTAAGAACCAAATTTAAGCTCCATGGCGGAGCAACAGGTCTAAACACAGGCTTGATTCTAACTAAAGCCTGACAAAATGCCTGAACGTCTGGAACATCTGCCAGACGCTTGTGCAAAAGAATAGACAGAGCAGAAATCTGTCCCTTTAAGGAACTAGCTGACAATCTTTTTTCCAAACCATCTTGGAGAAAGGATAATATCCTGGGAATCCTGACTTTACTCCATGAGTAGCCCTTGGATTCACACCAATAAAGATATTTACGCCATGTTTTATGGTAAATTTTCCTGGTGACAGGCTTTCGTGCCTGTATTAAAGTATCAATGACTGACTCGGAGAAGCCACGCCTTGATAAAATCAAGCGTTCAATCTCCATGCAGTCAGTCTCAGAGAAATAAGATTTGGATGGTGGAAAGGACCCTGAAGTAGAAGGTCCTGTCTCAGAGGCAGAGTCCATGTTGGAAAGGATGACATGTCCACTAGATCTGCATACCAGGTCCTGCGTGGCCACGCAGGTGCTATTAAAATCACTGATGCTCTCTCCTGCTTGATCTTGGCAATCAGTCGAGGGAGCAGAGGAAACGGTGGAAACACATAAGCCAGGTTGAAAGACCAGGGCGCTGCTAGAGCATCTATCAGCGTCGCCTTGGGGTCCCTGGACCTGGATCCATAACAAGGAAGCTTGGCGTTCTGTCGAGACGCCATGAGATCCAGTTCTGGTTTGCCCCAGCAATGAATCACTTGTGCAAACACCTCCGGATGTAGTTCCCACTCCCCCGGATGAAAAGTCTGTCGACTTAGAAAATCCGCCTCCCAGTTCTCTACACCTGGGATATGGATAGCTGATAGGTGGCAAGAATGAATCTCGGCCCAGCAAATTATCTTTGAGACTTCTAACATCGCTAGGGAACTTCTTGTTCCCCCTTGATGGTTGATGTAAGCCACAGTCGTGATGTTGTCCGACTGAAATCTGATGAACCTCAGAGTTGCTAACTGAGGCCAAGCCTGAAGAGCATTGAATATCGCTCTTAGTTCCAGAATGTTTATTGGGAGGAGAGACTCCTCCTGAGTCCACGATCCCTGAGCCTTCAGGGAGTTCCAGACTACACCCCAGCCTAGGAGGCTGGCATCTGTCGTCACAATTGTCCAATCTGGCCTGCGAAAGGTCATACCTTTGGACAGATGGACCCGAGATAGCCACCAGAGAAGAGAATCCCTGGTCTCTTGATCCAGATTTAGTAGAGGGGACAAGTCTGTGTAATCCCCGTTCCACTGACTGAGCATGCATAGTTGCCGCGGTCTGAGATGTAAGCGTGCAAACGGCACTATGTCCATTGCCGCTACCATTAAGCCGATTACTTCCATGCACTGAGCCACCAAAGGGCGCGGAATGGAGTGAAGAATACGGCAGGAATTTAGAAGCTTAGATAACCTGGACTCCGTCAGGTAAATTTTCATTTCTATAGAATCTATCAGAGTCCCTAGGAAGGAAACTCTTGTGAGTGGGGATAGAAAACTCTTTTCCTCGTTCACTTTCCACCCATGCAACCTCAGAAATGCCAGGACTAAGTCCGTATGAGACTTGGCAATTTGGAAGTTTGACGCCTGTATCAGGATGTCGTCTAAGTAAGGGGCCACCGATATGCCCCGCGGCCTTAGGACCGACAGAAGTGACCCTAGAACCTTCGTGAAGATTCTTGGGGCTGTAGCTAACCCAAAGGGAAGAGCTACAAACTGGTAATGCCTGTCCAGAAAGGCAAACCTGAGAAACCGATGATGATCTTTGTGTATCGGAATGTGAAGATAAGCATCCTTTAGATCCACTGTAGTCATATATTGACCCTCCTGGATCATAGGCAGGATGGTACGAATAGTTTCCATCTTGAATGATGGAACTCTGAGGAATTTGTTTAAGATCTTTAGATCCAAAATTGGTCTGAAGGTTCCCTCTTTTTTGGGAACCACAAACAGATTTGAGTAAAAACCCTGTCCTTGTTCCTCTTTTGGAACTGGATGGATCACTCCCATAACTAGGAGGTCTTGTACACAGTGTAAGAATGCCTCTCTCTTTATCTGGTTTGCAGATAATTGTGAAAGGTGAAATCTCCCTTTTGGGGGAGAAGCTTTGAAGTCCAGAAGATATCCCTGGGATATAATTCCCAATGCCCAGGGATCCTGAACATCTCTTGCCCACGCCTGGGCGAAGAGAGAAAGTCTGCCCCCCACTAGATCCGTTACCGGATAGGGGGCCATTCCTTCATGCTGTCTTAGAGGCAGCAGCAGGTCTTTTGGCCTGCTTACCTTTGTTCCAGGTCTGGTTTGGCCTCCAGACCGTCTTGGACTGAGCAACAGTTCCCTCTTGTTTTGCATTAGAGGAAATTGATGCCGCACCTGCCTTGAAGTTTCGAAAGGCACGAAAATTAGACTGTTTGGCCCTGGATTTGGACCTGTCCTGAGGAAGGGCATGACCTTTTCCTCCAGTGAAATTAGCAATAATCTCCTTCAAACCAGGCCCGAATAGGGTCTGCCCCTTGAAGGGAATGTTAAGCAGCTTAGATTTTGAAGTCACGTCAGCTGACCATGATTTAAGCCATAGCGCCCTGCGCGCCTGTATAGCAAAACCAGAATTCTTAGCCATTAGTTTAGTCAAATGAACAATGGCATCAGAAACAAAAGAATTGGCTAGCTTAAGAGCTCTAAGTTTGCCAAGTATGTCATCCAATGGAGTCGCTACCTGTAAAGCCTCTTCCAGAGACTCAAACCAGAACGCCGCAGCAGCAGTGACAGGAGCAATGCATGCAAGGGGCTGTAGGATAAAACCTTGTTGAATAAACATTTTCTTAAGGTAACCTTCTAACTTTTTATCCATTGGATCTGAAAAAGCACAACTGTCCTCGACAGGGATAGTAGTTCGCTTTGCAAGAGTAGAAACTGCTCCCTCCACCTTAGGGACTGTCTGCCATAAGTCCCGTGTGGTGGCGTCTATAGGAAACATTTTTCTAAAAATAGGAGGTGGAGAGAACGGCAGACCTGGCCTATCCCATTCCTTAGTAATAATTTCTGTAAACCTTTTAGGTATAGGAAAAACATCAGTACACACCGGCACTGCATAGTATTTATCCAGTCTACACAATTTCTCTGGCACTGAAATTGTGTCACAGTCATTCAGAGCAGCTAAAACCTCCTTGAGTAGCACGCGGAGGTGTTCAAGCTTAAATTTAAAATGTAGAAATATCAGAATCAGGTATCTTTCCTGAGTCAGAAACATCACCCACAGACTGAAGTTCCCCTTCTTCAGCTTCAGCATATTGTGAGGCAGTATCAGACATGGTTCTTAAAGCGTCAGTATGCTCTGCTCGTCTAACCCCAGAGCTATCTCGCTTACCTCTAAATTCAGGTAGTCTGGCTAATACCGCTGACAGTGTATTATCCATGACTGCCGCCATGTCTTGTAAAGTAAACACTATGGGTGCCCTAGATGTACTTGGCGCCATTTCAGCGTGAGTCCCTTGGGCGGGAGTCAAAGGATCTGACACGTGGGGAGAGTTAGTCGGCATAACTTCCCCCTCGTTAGATTCCTCTGGTGATAAATTTTTTAAAGACAAAATATGATCTTTATTGCTTAGAGTGAAATCAGTACAATTGGTACACATTCTAAGAGGGGGTTCCACCATGGCTTTTAAACATAATGAACAAGGAGTTTCCTCTATGTCAGACATGTTTGTACAGACTAGCAATGAGACTAGCAGGCTTGGAAAACACTTTAAATCAAGTTAACAAGCAAATATAAAAAATGGTACTGTGCCTTTAAGAGAAACAAATTTTGTCAAAATTTGAAAAAACAGTGAAAAAAAGGCAGTTACACAAACAAAATTTTTACAGTGTATGTAATAGGCTAACAGAGCATTGCACCCACTTGTAAATGGATGATTAACCCCTTAGTTCAAAAAACGGATCAAAAAAACGACATAGACGTTTTTTAACAGTCACAACAAACTGCCACAGCTCTACTGTGGCTCCTACCTTCCCCAATAAACGATTTTAGGCCCTTTAGAGATGTCCTGTAGCATTCAGGGGACTTCTGAGGAAAACTGGATGTCTCAGTCTGTAATTTTAACTGCGCAAAAAAGCGCTAAAATAGGCCCCTCCCACTCATATTACAACAGTGGAAGGCCTCAGGAAACTGTTTCTAGGCAAAAATAAAGCCAGCCATGTGGAAAAAATTAAGCCCCCATAAAGTTTTATCACCAAACATATATAAAAAACGATTAAACATGCCAGCAAACGTTTTATATAGCATTTCTATAAGGGTATTACCCCTGAGAGTAAGCATGATACCAGTCGTTATTAAATCACTGTATTCAGGCTTAACTTACATTTATCAGGTATCAGCAGCATTTTCTAGCATTTCCAATCCTAGAAAGAATTATAACTATATAGAATTATAACATACCTCATAGCAGAGTAAACTGCACGCCATTCTCCCTCTGAAGTTACCTCTCACCTCAGACATATGTAAGAACAGCAGTGGATCTTAGTTACAACCTGCTAAGATCATAGAAAACTCAGGCAGATTCTTCTTCTATCTCTGCCTGAGAAAAAATAGCACAACTCCGGTACTATTTAAAATAACAAACTTTTGATTGAAGAAAATAAACTAACTATTTTTCACCACTCTCCTCTTACTACCTCCATGCGCGTTGAGAGTTGCAAGAGAATGACTGGATATGGTAGTGAGGGGAGGAGCTATACAGGGAGTGCAGAATTATTAGGCAAGTTGTATTTTTGAGGATTAATTTTATTATTGAACAACAACCATGTTCTCAATGAACCCAAAAAACTCATTAATATCAAAGCTGAATAGTTTTGGAAGTAGTTTTTAGTTTGTTTTTAGTTATAGCTATTTTAGGGGGATATCTGTGTGTGCAGGTGACTATTACTGTGCATAATTATTAGGCAACTTAACAAAAAACAAATATATACCCATTTCAATTATTTATTTTTACCAGTGAAACCAATATATTATCTCAACATTCACAAATATACATTTCTGACATTCAAAAACAAAACAAAAACAAATCAGTGACCAATATAGCCACCTTTCTTTGCAAGGACACGCAAAAGCCTGCTATCCATGGATTCTGTCAGTGTTTTGATCTGTTCACCATCAACATTGCGTGCAGCAGCAACCACAGCCTCCCAGACACTGTTCAGAGAGGTGTACTGTTTTCCCTCCTTGTAAATCTCACATTTGATGATGGACCACAGGTTCTCAATGGGGTTCAGATCAGGTGAACAAGGAGGCCATGTCATTAGATTTTCTTCTTTTATACCCTTTCTTGCCAGCCACGCTGTGGAGTACTTGGACGCGTGTGATGGAGCATTGTCCTGCATGAAAATCATGTTTTTCTTGAAGGATGCAGACTTCTTCCTGTACCACTGCTTGAAGAAGGTGTCTTCCAGAAACTGGCAGTAGGACTGGGAGTTGAGCTTGACTCCATCCTCAACCCGAAAAGGCCCCACAAGCTCATCTTTGATGATACCAGCCCAAACCAGTACTCCACCTCCACCTTGCTGGCGTCTGAGTCGGACTGGAGCTCTCTGCCCTTTACCAATCCAGCCACGGGCCCATCCATCTGGCCCATCAAGACTCACTCTCATTTCATCAGTCCATAAAACCTTAGAAAAATCAGTCTTGAAATATTTCTTGGCCCAGTCTTGACATTTCAGCTTGTGTGTCTTGTTCAGTGGTGGTCGTCTTTCAGCCTTTCTTACCTTGGCCATGTCTCTGAGTATTGCACACCTTGTGCTTTTGGGCACTCCAGTGATGTTGCAGCTCTGAAATATGGCCAAACTGGTGGCAAGTGGCATCTTGGCAGCTGCACGCTTGACTTTTCTCAGTTCATGGGCAGTTATTTTGCGCCTTGGTTTTTCCACACGCTTCTTGCAACCCTGTTGACTATTTTGAATGAAACACTTGATTGTTCGATGATCACGCTTCAGAAGCTTTGCAATTTTAAGAGTGCTGCATCCCTCTGCAAGATATCTCACTATTTTTTACTTTTCTGAGCCTGTCAAGTCCTTCTTTTGACCCATTTTGCCAAAGGAAAGGAAGTTGCCTAATAATTATGCACACCTGATATAGGGTGTTGATGTCATTAGACCACACCCCTTCTCATTACAGAGATGCACATCACCTAATATGCTTAATTGGTAGTAGGCTTTCGAGCCTATACAGCTTGGAGTAAGACAACATGCATAAAGAGGATGGTGTGGTCAAAATACTCATTTGCCTAATAATTCTGCACTCCCTGTATAACAGCTCTGCTGTGGGTGTCCTCTTGCAACTTCCTGTTGGGAATGAGAATATCCCACATGTAATGGATGATCCATGGACTGGATACACCTTACAAGAGAAATAGGGGGATACAATTGCCCCTAGATACACTTGCTACTAGTTTCTCAGCTTTAACTCGCTGTTTCCTCAGATGCCTGAGGAAACAGTGAGTTAAAGCTGAGAAACTAGCTTTTTTTAAAACTCTATTGGGCCCATACTCAGAAGCAGCTGGCTTTTCTTTCCCAGGGTTATATACCTGTTAGATTCCCTGTGGAAAACAAATGGTGTGTGGGTTAAGCAGGAATAAGTAGGCTGTATACCCTCTGACCTCAGGTAATGATGACCTCTAACCTCGGGTAGTGATGATGTCTAACACCAGGGTAACGAACAGTGGCAGCCTCAGACTGCCAGCTAATGTGCTTGCCAACCCCAGGACCCCATACAATGAATTACAGATACCCATATATTATGAAGTGTGTGTGTGTGTATCTGTATGTATAAATGTGTGTGTGTATCTGCATGTATAAGTATTTGCTATGTAGTGTGTGTATCTGCATGTATAAGTAAGCTATGTAGTGTGTGTGTGTGTATCTGCATGTATAAGTGTATACTATGTAGTGTGTGTATCTGCATGTGTAAGTGTATACTATGTAGTCTGTGTATATCTGCATGTATAAGTATAAGCTATGTAGTGTGTGTGTGTGTGTATCTGCATGTATAAGTGTATGCTATGTAGTGTGTGTGTGTGTGTGTGTATCTGCATGTGTAAGTGTATGCTATGTAGTGTGTGTGTGTGTGTGCGCATCTGCATGTGTAAGTGTGTACTATGTAGTGTGTGTGTGTGTGTGTATCTAACACAGCATCTGGCAGAAGAATATGAAAGTTTTAGAGTAATACTATAGCCATTAGAATATTTGCATACCACAACAGGTAGGAAATTTGCAACATTAACCCCTTAATGACCACAATGTACCCTGTATGTCACTGGTCGTTAAGGGGTTTTTCAGGACATAATAGCACAAGTCTAGCAAGAACACGCTATTAATGCCCTCTCTCCAGCAGGCTTTGTGGAATAGAGCAGTCTCAATGCTGGTGGCAAGACTGTGCTATAAAACAATCAAGTCCCAAAAAAAGGCCAGCGACATACAGGGTACGTTGCTGGTCCTTAAGGGGTTAAAGGGACAGTCAAGTCCAAAAAAAACTTTCATGTTTCAAATAGGGCATGTAATTTTAAACAACTTTCCAATTTACTTTTATCACCAATTTTGCTTTGTTCTCTTGGTATTCTTAGTTGAAAGCTAAACCTAGGAGGTTCATATGCTAATGTCTAAGCCCTTGAAGGTTGCCTCTTATCACATGCTGTTTTATTTGCTTTTCACAACACAACAGGGGAGAGCTAGTTCATGTAAACCATATAGATAACACTGTAATCACGCCCGTGGATAGTGGCAGACACTGCACTAATTGGCTAAAATGAAAGTCAATAGATAATAAAATGTCATGTGATCAGGGGGCTGTCAGAAGATATTTGGATACAAGTTAATCACAGAGGTAAAAAGTGTATTAATATAACAGTGTTATTATGCAAAACTGGGGACTGGGTAATAAAGGGATCACCTATCTTTCAAAACAACAAAAATTCTGGTGCTGACTGTCCTTTTAAGTAAATCTACCTCTTTTTGGCTCCTCCTTTTTGTGGCCCCGCCCTCACCCATGGCCGGTATTTATTTTTAGGAAAAGGTGGCAACATTAGTGCCGGACCATTGTCTCAGAGACAGAGGCCGTAGATTCCCCTATTATAGTAGGTGGTTCATGAATATCAGCTACTACTATTGTAGCTGGTTTTGTTATTGTTGTAGATGTTTGTGCAGCTTGTGACGTATTATATTGGGAAAATTATATACTCTAAGAGTCTAACTCATCAATCACATCCATGTCACTTATCTGCTTTGCTTGCTTCTTATTTGTAGATTTTTCTAATTCAAGCTCCTGGAACCACTTTGGAGGCCAGGATAGAACGTCTAGAACACTGCATGGTGAAGGAACAAGGTTTTTGCAGATAAACTGTGATGAGAAAACATCTCTGCTCCAGGATCCAGGAAGAAGATGGCGAGGAAACTGTGCTCTCCACTTTTAAGGTAAGAAAGGGAGCTCCACCCTATTCTAGCAACAATGTTGCACTGCCAGCCCTCTTCTCCTATCTCGCTCACTTTGGCCTTAACCCTTAGATTGCTACAGGTCCATGCTTGGCCCTACACTGCCTTTTTAGCAGTTATTTATGGCAAGAGGGCATTTTGCAGTTTTATGCATGTGTCTGCATTTATGCACCCAAGGTTGGCACAGACCACTGGGTTGGTGTGCGGTGGTAAGTATATTATAATGATGCATTAACCTGCAGAGCTTTAAGCTGCAGTGTTGTATTATCATGCAACATTCACTTGCACAACAATAAGCCACAGTGCTATATTATCAGGCAATATTAATTTGCACAACAATAAACCACAGTGCTATATTATCAGGCAGCATTAATTTGCACAATAAACCACAGTGCTATATTGTCAGGCAGCATTAATTTGCACAACAATAAACCGCAGTGCTATATTATTAGGCAGCATTAATTTGCACAACAATAAGCCACAGTGCTATATTATCAGGCAGCATTAATTTGCACAACGATAAGCCACAGTGCTATATTATCAGGTAGCATTCATTTGCACAACTATAAGCCACAGTGCTATATTATCAGGCAGCATTAATTTGCACAACAATAAGCCACAGTGCTATATTATCAGGCAGCATTAATTTGCACAACAATAAGCCACATTGCTATATCATCATGCAACATTAACTTGCACAGCTGTAAGCCACAGTGCTATATTATCACACAGCAATAAGCCACAGTGCTGTATTATCAGGCAACATTCACTTGCACAACAATAAGCCACAGTGCTATATTATCAGGCAACATTCACTTGCACAACAATAAGCCACAGTGCTATATTATCAGGCAAAATTAATTTGCACAACAATAAGCCACAGTGCTGTATTATCAGGCAAAATTAATTTGCACAACAATAAGCCACAGTGCTGTATTATCAGGCAGCATTAATTTGCACAATAATAAGCCACAGTGCTATATTTTCAGGCAGCATTAATTTGCACAACAATAAGCCACAGTGCTATATTATCAGGCAGCATTAATTTGCACAACAATAAGCCATAGTGCTATATTATCAGGTAGCATTAATTTGCACAACAATAAGCCATAGTGCTATATTATCAGGTAGCATTAATTTGCACAACAATAAGCCACAGTGCTATATTATCAGGCAGCATTAATTTGCACAACAATAAGCCATAGTGCTATATTATCAGGCAGCATTAATTTGCACAACAATAAGCCACAGTGCTATATTATCAGGCAGCATTAATTTGCACAACAATAAGCCATAGTGCTATATTATCAGGCAGCATTATTTTGCACAACAATAAGCCACAGTGCTATATTATCAGGCAGCATTAATTTGCACAACAATAAGCCACAGTGCTATATTATCAGGCAGCATTAATTTGCACAACAATAAGCCATAGTGCTATATTATCAAGCAGCATTATTTTGCACAACAATAAGCCACAGTGCTATATTATCAGGCAGCATTAATTTGCACAACAATAAGCCACAGTGCTATATTATCAGGCAGCATTAATTTGCACAACAATAAGCCACAGTGCTATATTATCAGGCAGCATTAATTTGCACACAATAAGCCATAGTGCTATATTATCAGGCAGCATTAATTTGCAGAATAAGCCACATTGCTATATTATCATGCAACATTAACTTGCACAGCTGTAAGCCACAGTGCTATATTATCACACAGCATTTACTTTCACAACTATAAGCTACAGTGCTTATTATCAAGGAGCCAGTTGCTCAGTTTATGACTGACAGTGGGACCTCAGACGTTATTTCAAGATATGCGTGTTATTTGAGATATAGCCTTTATTGTTCCTAATTTGGGTTTAGCCATCTATTTATGTTGCTCTATGCCTTGCAGCAGAAGCTATATTTATTGTATTTTTGGGCAAATCTATAGTAGAGATTTTTTTTTAATTAAAGGGACAGTTCACCCAAAAATTTTCTCCCCTTTAAATTGTTCCCAATGATTCATTTTACCTGCTGGAGTGTTTTAAATTGTTTACAAGTAGCTCCTTTACCCCTATTTTGGCATTTGAAATAGCTGATTTAGCCTGTGGTAGCCCAACCTATTGTGAAAGTTTCTATACTGGATTATATTCTATTGAATAGCCTAATTAAACACAGCCAGCAGAAGAGATTACACTCTCAGTGGGGGGCATGGCAGTTAAGTAATAAAATGATAATTTTCCATTGTTCTCTTTATGTATTGAGCTTTGGTGTTCCAGACAAATATAAGATAAGGAAGCAAGCCTGTGTACATAAAAGTGATAACATAATGAGATCTGATATTACCTGAAGCTCAACCCATTGTGATAGGCTGTGGTTTAAAAGCACAAAACCAGCTACTTTATATACACAAATAAACCGAAAAATGCAACTCTGCAGCTGGTATAACAAGTCATTGAAAATACACTCATATAAAAACAATTTTACAGTGTACTGTCCCTTTAACCTCTGTTTCTGAGAGTTAATTTGTATGCCAGATGTGTTTAATTTTTTATCCTGCCTGTGTGAATGTGTCAATTTTATTTTCAGATTTTAGAATTTAAAGAGACAGTCTACACCTTGGTCATTTTAAAGTCTTACCTTAGATTAAGCTCAAATACCCTCCTGCACCCCTTTCTATATCATGCAGCAGGAACGGTAAAAAGTTCATTTTAAAATGAATATTGTTTCAATGTCATTGTTAGCCTGTTCTATGACGATTTACCACCCGTGTGCAGCCTCTTTTTAGCCCAGTAATGCTTTTCACAGAGTAGAACTTTTCTGTAGTATAGCAGTCTGATCCTGCCTATTACGGTCAGTCCAGTGCCATAGAATAGGCTAACAATGGTAATAAGCTGGTTGTTCGTTCTTGTGAGTGCACTTCTCTCTGTATGTATTTCTTGGGAAAAAGGGGCAACCAGACGTGGACTCCTTGCTCAGTGTGCTTAGAGGAATATGGCTACACCTCACCGATGAATCCCAATGAAGGCTGAAACGATCATCTGGGGTTGCCGTGTTCCTTGTTCAGAGAGGAATTGCCTGGTATTTCGGCGCTGGACTGACCATAATAGGCAGGATCAGACTGATATACTACAGGAACGTTCTACTCTGTGAAAAGCATTACTGGGCTAAAAAGAAGCTGCACCCAGGTGGTAAATCGCCATAGAACAGGCTAACAATGGTATTGAGCTGGTTGTTCGTTCCTGTGAGTGTGCTCTTCTCTCTATCTATCTATCTATCTATCTATATATATATATATATATATATATAAATAAATAATAGAAGCTTATTTTAAAAGGCTTATTGTTTAAAGGACCAGTAAATACAGTAGATTTGCATAATCAACAAATACATGCTAAAAAGACCAAATTTCAAAGTTATGTAGATTTCCATTAGTCCTGTATCATGTGACAGCCTTTGGCCAATCACAAATGCATATATTCAGTGAATCCTTGCACATGTTTAGTAGGAGCTGGTGACTCAAAAAGTGTAAATATAAAAAGGCATGCCCTCCGGCCCACAATCTCATCTAGCAAGCGGCTATTGCTTCAGGATAGCCAAACGGCTAGGACGTTCCATGCCATTCTAATGGCACTAAAGCCCAGAGCAGTTAGGACGGCATGGAACCTCCTAATGGTGGGAAGGGGTTAATACAGTTAGATGCTCTTTGAAAGATACAGTTTTACTTCTAGAAGTCTGATTTAAAAAAATTGATGGATTTTAGAACAATGAACTTACATTTTATTACTCAGGTGCTATTGATAAAAGCATTTCTAATCTTACTGCGCAACATATTGTGCTATCTCTAGTTGTCATTCATGTTAAATGTTCAAAAATGTCACGTTAAATTTTTTATTTTAGATGGAATGGCAGGTAAATAGGGATCTTTTATCATTTGATCCAATTTCTGTCATATTTTGACATTTTACAGTCATAGGGATAAACATTTACCTTACCTTAACGACCAGTGCCATACCCTGTACGACGCTGGTCGTTAAGCCCTTAAGGACCAGCGTCTTTCCCTATATGACGCTGCTTTCCCGGGCCTCTGCCGCAATCTCAATAAAAATAAGGAGATTATGCCATTTCTGCATGCCCTACGAGTGAGGCAGTGCAGAAATAGACGGGTAGAGTTACCGATATCAGGCAGCAGTGGTGCCGATCGTTGGTGGTGTGGAAGGGTTAGGAGGGAGGCGGGTGAGCGGCCCATCACTGCAGAGGGACGGGAGCGGGTGGGACCGCTACGCTACAGAAAAAAATATTTTAGAGCGGTGTCCAGCAGTGAGTGGGAAGGAGGGAGGGGGAGGAGGCTCTTAAAGTGGTGGGGAGATTAGAGGTTGGGAAATCAATCTGGGAGGGGGGTAGGGTAATGGGGGGCAACCAAACTACAGAAATGATTTTTTATTATTCGAAAAATATAAAAAAAAAAAATGATGTAAGTGGGTACTGGCAGACAGCAGTACCTAATATGGTGGGAATTAGTTAGCAGGGGGAGGGTTAGAGAGCTTTTTGGGAGTGATCAGGGAGGTGGGAAGGTAAGGGGATAATCCTACACTAAAGCAAATAATATTAAAAAAAAAAAAAAAAGATTAAAACTGCATACTGTCTGCCAGTACTCCAGGGGTGTGAAGTGTCAGGTGGGAGGCTAATCACTACACTAAAGCTAAAATTAACCTTACAAGCTAGCTACCTAATTAACCCCTTCACTGCTGGGAATTATTAAAAGTGTGGTGCGCAGCAGCAATTAGCGGCCTTCTAATTAACAAAAAGCAATGGCAAAGCCATATATGTCTGCTATTTCTAAACAAAGGGGATCCCAGAGAAGCTTTTACAATCATTTGTGCCATGATTGCACAAGCAGTATGCAAATAATTTCAGTGAGAAGTTTGTGAAAAAGTTAACATTTTGATTGCATTTGGCGGTGAAATTGTGGCATGAAATATACCAAAATGGGCCTAGATCAATACTTTGGGTTGTCTACTATATATATATATATATATATATATATATATATATATATATATATACAGGGAGTGCAGAATTATTAGGCAAGTTGTATTTTTGAGGATTAATTTTATTATTGAACAACAACCATGTTCTCAATGAACCCAAAAAACTCATTAATATCAAAGCTGAATAGTTTTGGAAGTAGTTTTTAGTTTGTTTTTAGTTATAGCTATTTTAGGGGGATATCTGTGTGTGCAGGTGACTATTACTGTGCATAATTATTAGGCAACTTAACAAAAAATAAATATATACCCATTTCAATTATTTATTTTTACCAGTGAAACCAATATAACATCTCAACATTCACAAATATACATTTCTGACATTCAAAAACAAAACAGAAACAAATCAGTGACCAATATAGCCACCTTTCTTTGCAAGGACACTCAAAAGCCTGCCATCCATGGATTCTGTCAGTGTTTTGATCTGTTCACCATCAACATTGCGTGCAGCAGCAACCACAGCCTCCCAGACACTGTTCAGAGAGGTGTACTGTTTTCCCTCCTTGTAAATCTCACATTTGATGATGGACCACAGGTTCTCAATGGGGTTCAGATCAGGTGAACAAGGAGGCCATGTCATTAGATTTTCTTCTTTTATACCCTTTCTTGCCAGCCACGCTGTGGAGTACTTGGATGCGTGTGATGGAGCATTGTCCTGCATGAAAATCATGTTTTTCTTGAAGGATGCAGACTTCTTCCTGTACCACTGCTTGAAGAAGGTGTCTTCCAGAAACTGGCAGTAGGACTGGGAGTTGAGCTTGACTCCATCCTCAACCCGAAAAGGCCCCACAAGCTCATCTTTGATGATACCAGCCCAAACCAGTACTCCACCTCCACCTTGCTGGCGTCTGAGTCGGACTGGAGCTCTCTGCCCTTTACCAATCCAGCCACGGGCCCATCCATCTGGCCCATCAAGACTCACTCTCATTTCATCAGTCCATAAAACCTTAGAAAAATCAGTCTTGAGATATTTCTTGGCCCAGTCTTGACGTTTCAGCTTGTGTGTTTTGTTCAGTGGTGGTCGTCTTTCAGCCTTTCTTACCTTGGCCATGTCTCTGAGTATTGCACACCTTGTGCTTTTGGGCACTCCAGTGATGTTGCAGCTCTGAAATATGGCCAAACTGCTGGCAAGTGGTATCTTGGCAGCTGCACGCTTGACTTTTCTCAGTTCATGGGCAGTTATTTTGCACCTTGGTTTTTCCACACGCTTCTTGCGACCCTGTTGACTATTTTGAATGAAACGCTTGATTGTTCGATGATCACGCTTCAGAAGCTTTGCAATTTTAAGAGTGCTGCATCCCTCTGCAAGATATCTCACTATTTTTGACTTTTCTGAGCCTGTCAAGTCCTTTTTTTGACCCATTTTGCCAAAGGAAAGGAAGTTGCCTAAAAATTATGCACACCTGATATAGGGTGTTGATGTCATTAGACCACACCCCTTCTCATTACAGAGATGCACATCACCTAATATGCTTAATTGGTAGTAGGCTTTCGAGCCTATACAGCTTGGAGTAAGACAACATGGATAAAGAGGATGATGTGGTCAAAATACTCATTTGCCTAATAATTCTGCACTCACTGTATATATATATATATATATATATATATATATATATATATATATATATATATATATAGTTTTGATAGGTAAATAAAAAAAACAAGGCTCTATTTCTGTTTAAATGTAGTGATGGCAAAAATACTCTGGTCTTTTGGGGAAGTCTTAGTCTGAACTGCCCGGTCCTTAAGGGGTTAAAGGGAAGAAAGCAGTTTTTTATTAGGCCTTTACTGATCTTGCAACCCACAGTTTGGCAGTAATTCATTTATGACCGTAGTTTCTGTATTTTAAGAACCTGTCTTTTAGAATCACTAATTTATCTGAATAACATTTTTTTTCAGTTTGATGTTATGATTACTTGATTTCATGTCTGCAGTATAAATATTTTAGTTTTTGTATTGCAGTTAAAGGGGAAGACTTTATTCAGGTTTAGGTTTGGGTTATAGACATCTTTTTACGTGAAAGTTTTATCCAAGATATTTTAGTTTTCCTTATGATGGTTATTTCTCTTGTAAGGTGTATCCAGTCCACGGATTCATCCATTACTTGTGGGATATTCTCCTTCCCAACAGGAAGCTGCAAGAGGATCACCCACAGCAGAGCTGTCTATATAGCTCCTCCCCTAACTGCCACCTCCCAGTCATTCTCTTGCAGCTCTCGACAATGGAAGTAGCTAGAGAGATGTGGTGCATTAATGTAATTTATCTTCAATCAAAAGTTTGTTATTTTCAAATGGTACCGGAGTTGTACTATTTTAGCCTCAGGCAGAAAGTTGAAGAGTCGTCTGCCTGTGGTCTTTGATGATCTTAGCAGGTTGTAACTAAGATCCATTGCTGTTCTCATACATAACTGAAGAGATGGGTAACTTCAGCTGGGGGAATAGCGTGCAGGGTCTCCTGCTCTGAGGTATGTGCAGTTTTACATTTTTCTAGAGAAATTAATATGCTAGAAAATGCTGACAATACCAGATTTATTTAAGGTAAGCCTGATTACAGTGATTTAATAACGACTGGTATCATGCTTGCTGTAAAGGGTAATATTTTTATTATTTACTCACATTACTGAATAGATATAACGTTTGCTTGAAGTGTATAAATGTTTATTACATATTGGTGATAAAACTTTATTCTGGGGCCCAGTTTTTTCCACATGGCTGACTAGATTTTGCCTAGGGATAGTTTTTTAAGGCCCTCTCACTGTGAGTACAGGTTGGGAGGGGCCTATTATCGCGCCTAAATGCACATTAGTTTTTGCAGCTTGAGACATCCAGCTTCCCTGAAGGAGTCCCCTGAACATTTAGGACCTCTCTAAAGGGTTTTTGTGCCTTCCAAAGTCGTTGTATGGGCAGGTAGGGCCACAGTAGAGCTGTGGCAGTTTGTTGTGACTGTTTAAAAACGCTTATATCGTTTTTTTGATCCGGTTTTGAAACTAAGGGGTTAATCATCCATTTGCAAGTGGGTGCAATGCTCTTTCAGCCTATTATACACACTGTAAAAATTTCGTAAGATTTACTGCTTTTTTCACTCTTTTGCAGTTTCTGTGATTGTTTTTTTCTCTTAAAGGCACAGTACCGTTTTTATTTTTTGATTGTTCACAGTTATTAAAGTGTTTTCCAAGCTTGCTGATCTCATTACTAGTCTGTTTAAACATGTCTGACATAGAGGAAACTCATTGTTCATTATGTTTAGAAGCCATTGTGGAACCCCCTCTTAGAATGTGTACCAAATGCACTGATTTTACTATAGATTATAAAGACCATATTCTGGCTTTAAAAAATGTATCACCAGAAGAAATTGACAAGGAGGAAGTTATGCCGGCTAACTCTCCCCACGTGTCAGATTCTATAAATCCCGCTCAGGGGACGCCTAGTACATCTAGCGCGCACATTGCGTATACCTTGCAAGACATGGCGGCAGTTATGAATCATACCCTTACAGAGGTATTATCTAAACTGCCAGGATTGCAAGGAAAGCGAGACAGCTCTGGGAATAGAATAAATACAGAGCTCTCTGACGCTTTAGTAGCTAGGTCTGATACACCTTCACATTATACTGAAGCAGGGGAGCTTCAATCTGTGGGTGATTTTTCTGATTCAGGGAAGATACTTCACTCTGATTCTGATATGTCTACATTTAAATTTAATCTTGAACACCTTCTCGTATTGCTCAGGGAGGTTTTAGCAACTCTGGATGACTGTGACAATATTGTAGTCCCAGATAAATTATGTAGATTGGATAAATACTATGCAGTACCTACTTACACTGATGTTTTTCCAATCCCTAAAAGGTTTTCTGAAATTATTACTAAGGAATGGGATAGACCAGGTGTACTGTTCTCTCCCCCTCCTGTTTTTAAAAAGATGTTTCCTATAGACGCCGCTACACAGGACTTATGGCAGACGGTCCCTAAGGTGGAGGGAGCAGTTTCTACTCTAGCTAAGCGTACCACTATCCCTGTCGAGGACAGTTGTGCTTTTCTAGATCCAATGGATAAAAAATTAGAGGGTTACCTTAAGAAAAATTTTATTCAACAAGGTTTTATTCTCCAGCCTCTTGCATGCATTGCCCCAGTCACTGCTGCCGCGGCTTTCTGGTTTGAGTCCCTAGAGGAGGCTCTACAGGTTGAAACCCCGTTGGAAGATATTACTGACAAGCTTAGGGCCCTTAAGCTAGCCAATTCATTTGTTTCTGATGCCGTTGTTCATTTAACCAAGCTAACGGCTAAAAATTCAGGTTTTGCTATTCAGGCGCGTAGGGCGCTATGGCTTAAATCCTGGTCAGCTGACGTGACTTCAAAGTCTAAACTTCTCAACATTCCCTTCAAAGGTCAGACCCTATTCGGGCCTGGACTGAAGGAGATCATTTCTGACATCACTGGAGGAAAAGGTCACACCCTTCCTCAAGACAGGTCCAACAAATTAAGGACCAAACAGTCTAGTTTTCGGCCCTTTCGAAATTTCAAGAGTGCCGCAGCTTCAACTTCCTCTAACACAAAACAAGAGGGAACTTTTGCCCAGTCTAAGCTGGTCTGGAGACCTAACCAGGCTTGGAACAAGGGGAAACAGGCCAAAAAGCCTGCTGCTGCCTCTAAGACAGCATGAAGGAGCAGCCCCCGATCCGGAAACGGATCTAGTAGGGGGCAGACTCTCTCTCTTCGCCCAGGCTTGGGCAAGAGATGTTCAGGATCCCTGGGCATTGAAAATTGTGTCCAAGGGTTATCTTCTGGAATTCAAAACCTCTCCCCCAAAAGGGAGATTTCATCTCTCACTTTTATCTGCAAACCAGATAAAGAGAGAGGCATTCTTACATTGTGTTCAAGACCTCCTAATTATGGGAGTGATCCACTCAGTTCCGCAGGAGGAACAGGGTCAAGGCTTTTATTCAAATCTGTTTGTAGTTCCCAAGAAAGAGGGAACATTCAGACCAATCTTAGATCTCAAGATCTTAAACACATTTCTCAGAGTTCCATCCTTCAAGATGGAGACTATTCAAACCATCCTTCCTATGATCCAGGAGGGTCAATATATGACTACCCTAGACCTAAGGGATGCTTATCTTCACATCCCGATACACAAAGATCATCATCATTTTCTCAGGTTTGCCTTTCTAGACAGGCACTACCAGTATGTGGCTCTTCCCTTCGGGTTGGCCACAGCACCAAGAATCTTTACAAAGGTTCTAGGGTCCCTTCTAGCGGTCCTAAGGCCGCGGGGTATAGCAGTAGCCCCTTACTTAGACGACATTCTGATACAGGCGTCTACTTTTCAAGTTGCCAGGTCCCACACGGACATTGTTCTGGAATTTCTGAGGTCCTATGGGTGGAAGGTGAACAAAGAAAAGAGCTCTCTATCACCTCTCACAAAGGTTTCATTCCTAGGGACTCTGATAGATTCGGTAGAAATTAAGATTTACCTAACGAAGGCCAGATTGTGAAAACTTCTAGACTCTTGCCGTGTTCTTTATTCCATTTCTCGTCCTTCAGTGGCTCAGTGTATGGAAGTAATCGGTTTAACGGTAGCAGCAATGGACATAGTACCGTTTGCCCGCCTACATCTCAGACCGCTGCAACTTTACATGCTCAGTCAGTGGAATGGGGATTACACAGATTTGTCCCCTCTACTAAATCTGGATCAAGAAACCAGGGATTCTCTTCTCTGGTGGCTATCTCGGGTCCATCTGTCCAAGGGAATGAGCTTCCGCAGGCCAGATTGGACTATAGTAACGACAGATGCCAGCCTTCTGGGCTGGGGTGCAGTCTGGAACTCCCTGAAGGCTCAGGGCTCGTGGACTCAGGAGGAGGCTCTCCTTCCAATAAACATTCTGGAATTAAGAGCGATATTCAATGCTCTTCAGGCTTGGCCCCAGCTAGCTGCGGTCAGGTTCATCAGATTTCAGTCAGACAACATCACGACTGTAGCCTATATCAACCATCAGGGGGGAACAAGGAGCCCTCTGGCAATGTTGGAGGTTTCAAAGATAATTCTATGGGCAGAGGTTCACTCTTGCCATCTCTCAGCTATCCATATCCCAGGAGTAGAGAACTGGGAGGCGGATTTTCTAAGTCGGCAGACTTTTCATCCGGGGGAGTGGGAGCTCCATCCAGAGGTATTTGCCCAGCTGATTCAACTATGGGGCAAACCAGAACTGGATCTCATGGCGTCTCGTCAGAACGCCAAACTTCCTTGTTACGGGTCCAGGTCAAGGGATCCCCAGGCAGCGCTGATAGATGCTCTAGCAGCGCCCTGGTCCTTCAGCCTGGCTTATGTGTTTCCATTGTTTCCTTTGCTCTCTCGGCTGATTGCCAAGATCAAGCAGGAGAGAGCTTCGGTGATTTTGATAGCTCCTGCGTGGCCACACAGGACTTGGTACGCAGATCTGGTGGACATGTCATCTTTTCCACCATGGACTCTGCCGCTGAGGCAGGACCTTCTACTTCAAGGTCCCTTCAAACATCCAAATCTAATTTCTCTGCGTCTGACTGCTTGGAGATTGAACGCTTGATTTTATCAAAGCGTGGTTTTTCTGAGTCGGTCATTGATACCTTAATTCAGGCTCGAAAGCCTGTCACCAGGAAAATCTATCATAAGATATGGTGTAAATATCTTCATTGGTGTGAATCCAAGGGTTACTCATGAAGTAAAGTCAGGATTCCCAGGATATTGTCTTTTCTCCAAGAAGGATTGGAGAAAGGATTGTCAGCTAGTTCCTTAAAGGGACAGATTTCTGCTCTGTCTATTCTTTTGCACAAGCGTCTGGCGGATGTTCCAGACGTTCAGGCGTTTTGTCAGGCTTTAGTTAGAATCAAGCCTGTGTTTAAACTTGTTGCTCCGCCATGGAGTTTAAATTTAGTTCTTAAAGTTCTTCAAGGGGTTCCGTTTGAACCTCTGCATTCCATAGATATCAAGCTTTTATCTTGGAAAGTTCTGTTCTTGGTAGCTATCTCTTCGGCTCAAAGAGTTTCAGAGTTATCTGCCTTGCAGTGTGATTCCCCTTATCTGATCTTCCATGCAGATAAGGTATTGTTGCGTACCAAACCTGGGTTTCTTCCTAAGGTGGTATCTAATAAGAATATCAATCAGGAGATTGTTGTTCCATCACTGTGTCCTAATCCTTCTTCAAAGAAGGAACGTCTATTACACAATCTTGACGTGGTTCGTGTTTTAAAAATTTATTTACAAGCTACTAAAGATTTTCGTCAAACATCTGCATTGTTTGTTGTCTACTCTGGACAGAGGAAAGGCCAAAAGGCTTCTGCAACTTCTCTTTCCTTTTGGTTAAGAAGTATAATCCGCTTAGCTTATGAGACTGTTGGCCAGCAGCCTCCTGAAAGAATTACAGCTCATTCTACTAGAGCAGTGGCTTCCACATGGGCTTTTAAAAATGAGGCTTCTGTTGAACAGATTTGTAAGGCGGCGACTTGGTCTTCGCTTCATACTTTTTCTAAATTCTACAAATTTGATACTTTTGCTTCTTCGGAGGCTATTTTTGGGAGAAAGGTCTTACAGGCAGTGGTGCCTTCCGTTTAAGCGCCTGCCTTGTCCCTCCCTTTATCCGTGTCCTATAGCTTTGGTATTGGTATCCCACAAGTAATGGATGAATCCGTGGACTGGATACACCTTACAAGAGAAAACAAAATTTATGCTTACCTGATAAATTTATTTCTCTTGTGGTGTATCCAGTCCACGGCCCGCCCTGTCATTTTAAGGCAGGTGTTTTTTAAAATTTTTAAACTACAGTCACCACTGCACCCTATAGTTTCTCCTTTCTCTTGCTTGTCTTCGGTCGAATGACTGGGAGGTGGCAGTTAGGGGAGGAGCTATATAGACAGCTCTGCTGTGGGTGATCCTCTTGCAGCTTCCTGTTGGGAAGGAGAATATCCCACAAGTAATGGATGAATCCGTGGACTGGATACACCACAAGAGAAATAAATTTATCAGGTAAGCATAAATTTTGTTTTTCTGAGATTTTGAAAATCCAGGCGTTTGTAGTCCTAACTATTTCTGGTATAGTGGGCTCAATGGCCCTTAACCCCTTAAGGACAAGGCCATTTTTCAATTTCTTTCCCTGAAGGACCAGGACTATTTTTACATTTCTGCTGTGTTTGTGTTTAGCTGTAATTTTCCTCTTACTCATATTTACTGTACCCACACATATTATATACCGTTTTTCTCGCCATTAAATGGACTTTCTGAAGATACCATGATTTTCATCATATTTTATAATTTACTATAAAAAAAGATAAAATGAGGAAAAAAACAGAATTTATATCTTACCTGATAAATTCCTTTCTCCTACGGTGTGTCCGGTCCACGGCTTCATCCTTACTTGTGGGAATATTCTCTTCCCTAACAGGAAATGGCAAAGAGGCACACAGCAAAAGCTGTCCATATAGCCCCTCCTCTGGCTCCGCCCCCCAGTCATTCAACGGACGGTTAGGAGAAAAAGGAGAAACCATAGGGTGCCGTGGTGACTAGTGTATAGAATAAAAAATTTGAAACCTGACTAAAAGCCAGGGCGGGCCGTGGACCGGACACACCGTAGGAGAAAGGAATTTATCAGGTAAGATATAAATTCTGTTTTCTCCTACATTGGTGTGTCCGGTCCACGGCTTCATCCTTACTTGTGGGAACCAATACCAAAGCTTTAGGACACGGATGAAGGGAGGGAACAAGTCAGGTAACCTAAACGGAAGGCACCACGGCTTGCAAAACCTTTCTCCCAAAAACAGCCTCCGAAGAAGCAAAAGTATTGAATTTGTAAAATTTGGTAAAAGTGTGCAGTGAAGACCAAGTTGCTGCCTTACAGATCTGATCAACAGAAGCCTCGTTCTTGAAGGCCCATGTGGAAGCCACAGCCCTAGTAGAGTGAGCTGTAATCCGTTCAGGAGGCTGCCGTCCGGCAGTCTCATAAGCCAATCGGATGATGCTTTTCAGCCAAAAGGAAAGAGAGGTAGCAGTAGCTTTCTGCCCTCTCCTCTTACCAGAATAAACGACAAACAAGGATGATGTTTGTCTGAAATCCTTTGTTCCTTCTAAATAGAATTTTAAAGCACGGACCACATCTAGGTTGTGTAACAAACGTTCCTTCTTCGAAACTGGATTCGGACACAGAGAAGGAACAACTATTTCCTGGATAATATTCCTGTTGGAAACCACTTTCGGAAGAAAACCAGGCTTGGTACGTAAAACTACCTTATCTGTATGGAACACCAGATAGGGTGAAGTACACTGCAAAGCAGACAATTCAGAAACTCTTCTAGCAGAAGAAATAGCAACCAAAACAGAACATTCCAAGATAGCAACTTAATATCTATGGAATGTAAGGGTTCAAACGGAACCCCTTGAAGAACTGAAAGAACTAATTCTGACTAACGCCTGTACAAACACCTGTACATCTGGCACGGCTGCCAGTCATTTGTGCAACAAAACAGAGCAGATATCTGTCCTTTTAAAGAGCTAGCTGACAAACCTTTATCCAAACCCTCTTGGAGAAAGGAAAGTATTCTAGGAATTTTGATTTTACTCCAAGAAAATCCTTTGGAATCGCACCAACGGATATACTTTAGCCATATCTTATGGTAAATTTTCCTAGTCACCGGTTTTCTGGCTTGAACCAGAGTATCTATAACCGAATCTGAAAACCCACGCTTAGATAGAATCAAGCGTTCAATTTCCAAGCAGTCAGTTGCAGAGAGACTAAATTTGGATGTCTGAATGGACCTTGTACTAGAAGATCCTGCCTCAAAGGTAGCTTCCATGGTGGAACCGATGACATATTCACCAGGTCTGCATACCAAGTCCTGCGTGGCCATGCAGGGGCTATTAGAATCACTGAGGCCCTCTCCTGTTTGATCCTGGCTACAAGCCTGGGAAGAAGAGGGAACGGTGGAAACACATAAGCCAGATTGAACGACCAGGGCGCCACTAATGCATCCACTAGTGCCGCCTGGGGATCCCTGGATCTGGACCCGTAACGAGGAGCCTTGGAGTTCTGACGAGACGCCATCAGATCCATCTCTGGAGTGCCCCATAGTTGGGTTAACTGGGCAAAGACCTCCGGGTGAAGTTCCCACTCCCCTGGATGGAAAGTCTGACGACTCAGAAAATCCGCCTCCCAGTTGTCTACTCCTGGGATGTGAATTGCAGATAGATGGCAGGAGTGATCCTCCGCCCATTTGATGATCTTGGATACCTCTCTCATCGCCAAGGAACTCTTTGTTCCCCCCTGATGATTGATGTACGCTACAGTCGTCATGTTGTCCGACTGAAATCTTATGAACCTGGCCTTCGCTAGATGAGGCCAAGCCAGGAGCGCATTGAATATCGCTCTCAGTTCCAAAATGTTTATCGGGAGAAGAGACTCTTCCCGAGACCATAGACCCTGAGCTTTCAGAGAGTCCCAGACCGCGCCCCAGCCCAAGAGGCTGGCGTCGGTCGTGACAATGACCCACTTCGGTCTGCGGAAACTCATTCCCTGAGACAGGTGATCCTGAGTCAACCACCAGAGGAGTGAGTCCCTGGTTACCTGGTCTACATGAATTTGGGGAGACAAGTCTGCATAATCCCCATTCCACTGTTTGAGCATGCACAGCTGCAATGGTCTTAAATGAATTCGAGCAAAAGGAACCACGTCCATTGCTGCAACCATTAGTCCTATTACTTCCATGCACTGAGCTATGGAAGGCTGAGGAATAGAATGAAGAATTCGACAAGTTTTTAGAAGTTTTAACTTTCTGACTTCTGTCAGGAAAATCTTCATTTCCACAGAATCTATGATTGTTCCCAGAAAGGGAACCCTTGTGGACGGGGACAGGGAACTTTTTTCTATGTTCACCTTCCACCCGTGAGATCTGAGAAAGGCTAAAACAATGTCTGTATGAGCCCTTGCTTTGGAAAGAGACGACGCTTGGATTAGGATGTCGTCTAGGTAAGGTGCTACAGCAATGCCCCTCGGCCTTAGGACCGCTAGAAGGGACCCTAGCACCTTTGTGAAAATTCTGGGAGCGGTGGCTAAACCGAATGGAAGAGCCACGAACTGGTAATGTTTGTCCAGAAAGGCGAACCTCAGGAACTGATGATGAGTTTTGTGGATAGGAATATGCAGATACGCATCCTTTAAGTCCACGGTAGTCAAATATTGACCCTCCTGGATCGTTGGTAAAATCGTCCGAATGGTTTCCATTTTGAAAGATGGAACTCTGAGGAATTTGTTTAGGATCTTTAAATCCAGAATTGGCCTGAAAGTTCCCTCTTTTTTGGGAACTACAAAAAGGTTCGAGTAAAAACCTAGACCTTGTTCCGCTGTTGGAACTGGGTTTATCACTCCCATCTTTAATAGGTCTCCTACGCAATGTAAGAATGCCTGTTTCTATATCTGGTCTGAAGATAAGCGAGACATGTGGAACCTTCCCCTTGGTGGAAGTTCCTTGAACTCTAGAAGATACCCCTGAGAGACTATTTCTAGTGCCCAGGGGTCCGGAACATCTCTTGCCCAAGCCTGAGCAAAGAGAGATAATCTGCCCCCTACTAGATCCGGTCCCGGATCATGGGCTACTCCTTCATGCTGTCTTGGTAGCAGCAGCAGGCTTCTTGGCCTGTTTACCCTTGTTCCAGCCTTGCAAGGGTTTCCATGCAGGTTTGGGCTGGGCACTGTTACCCTCTTGTCTAGAGGCTGCAGAGTTAGAAGCCGGTCCGTTCCTGAAATTGCGAAAGGAACGAAAATTAGACTTGTTCTTAGCCTTGAAAGGACTATCCTGTGGGAGGGCATGGCCCTTTCCCCCAGTGATGTCTGAAATAATCTCCTTCAATTCTGGCCCGAAAAGGGTCTTACCTTTGAAAGGAATATTAAGTAATTTAGTCTTGGACGACACATCCGCCGACCAGGATTTTAGCCAAAGCGCCCTGCGCGCCACTATAGCAAAACCTGAGTTTTTCGCCGCTAATTTCGCCATTTGAAAAGCGGCATCCAATATAAAGGAATTAGCCAACTTTAGTGCGTGAATTCTGTCCATGACGTCATCATATGGAGTCTCCTTCTGGAGCGAACTTTCTAATTCCTCGAACCAAAAAAACGCCGCCGAGGTGACAGGAATAATGCACGAATTTGGTTGAAGAAGGAAACCTTGATTAACAAAAATCTTTTTAAGCAATCCTTCCAATTTTTTATCCATAGGATCTTTGAAAGCGCAACTGTCCTCTATAGGAATAGTTGTGCGCTTTGCTAACGTTGAAACTGCCCCCTCTACCTTAGGGACCGTCTGCCATGCGTCCCTTCTGGGGTCTACAATGGGGAACATTTTCTTAAATATAGGTGGAGGAACAAAAGGTATACCCGGCTTTTCCCACTCCTTATTCACTATGTCCGCTACCCTCTTGGGTATTGGAAAGGCATCAGCGTGCACTGGGATCTCTAAGAATTTGTCCATTTTGCACAACTTCTCTGGAATTACCAAAGAATCACAATCATCAAGAGTAGCTAGTACCTCCTTAAGCAGGGCGCGGAGATGTTCTAGCTTAAATTTAAATGCTATGATATCAGGTTCTGCCTGCTGAGAAATTTTACCTGAGTCAGAAATTTCTCCCTCAGACAGTCCCTCCCTCACAGCCAATTCAGATTGATGTGAGGGTAAAATAGATAAGGTATCGTCAGCGTCTACTTGCTCATTCTTTTCTGTATTTAAAACTGAGCAATCATGCTTTCTCTGAAATGCTGGCAGTTTGGATAAAAGATTTGCTATAGAATTATCCATTACTGCTGTTAATTGCTGCATAGTAACAAGGATTGGCGCGCTAGGTGTACTAGGTATCGCCTGCGCGGGCAAAACTGGTGTTGACACAGAAGGAGAGGATGAAGAACTATCCCCACTACCTTCATTAGAAGAATCATCTTGGGCAATTTTATTAAATGTGACAGTACTGTCCTTACTTTGTTTGGACGCCATGGCACAATTATCACATACATTTAAAGGGGGAACCACCTTGGCCTCCATACACACAGAACATAAGCTATCTGATGGCACAGACATGTTAGGCAGATTTAGGCAGACTATTAATGCAATAAAAACGATTTTAAACAAAACCGTTACTGTCTCTTTAAATAATAAAAGGAACACACTTTATTTCTGAATGTTCAAAAAACTATTAAGGCAATATCCGATTTTTATAAAATTTATACCCCAGTGTCTTAATGCTTTGACAGTATTGCACACCAAATATGAAGTCTCTAGACCCTTAAATAAGCAAACCGGAGCTAATTGTTCAAGTTAACCGGTTTTACACACTACAATCCCTGCCACAGACTTTGCTGCGGCTTTTACCTTCCTTAGGGGCTATTCACCACAGAAATAAGCCTTCCGGAGTCTGTTTCTTAGCCACAGGACCCTCTCACATGAAGCTGCATGCACTGCCTTTGGAATTAACTGCGCAACTGAGGCGCGAAAATGAGGCCTCCTCCCTCTGCATACCAGAGTGAAGGGGCCTTCCTGACTAGATTAGGCGTCTAAATCAATGCCAGGTATAATTATAACGTTCCCAAAAGTGTTTTTAAGTTCATAAAACACTCCAAATGCCATAAAAATATAAGTCAATCGATTTAGCCCCCAAGCAGTGTCAACCAGTATACAGTGGCGTCACTAGGGGGGGCGGGGGGGGCGGGCCGCACCCGGGTGACACCCACCAGGGGGTGACACCAAAAAAAAAAAAATTTTTTTTTTTTTTTTTTTTTTAAATTTTATTGAAATTCAAGGAAATACAATGTTGATATGCATGGATTTTTTTTTATTAGAGGGGCTGGCATTTGGGAACATTGGTGGGACTGGGGAAGTTGTAGACACACAATTTTTTTGCCCCTTGAGCCAGTGCTGCAATTTCAACAAATAGTTTTCCCGGCTGCTTTTGCTTGTTTGTACTTTGCTTCTCCCCTGCCCAATTTCGCTATGAATGTTGTGGACATGCCGTGGGGCTTGCAAAGTTGCGCTGCTAGCCTAAACCTGCCTGCCTATCTGTGCTCACTGCTCAGTGACATGTGGAGCAGTGGAGTCACTCACTGCTGTGCTGTCTCTCTAAACGGGAACTGGCAAATCATGAGGGGATGCCTGGCACCTGACCGCATAACTGTCTGACACTGTCTTTAAAGTGAAGGAGCCACGTATGATGCCCACCAGACCATTACGGTTATGGTACACTAAGTGCACACTGAACAGGTAGGAGGGCGGGCGGGGGTCTGGGGGTGGGCAGAGTGCAGAGGTGATTGGCCATAAGAAGTGGTAGGCACGCGGCCCGGGGCTGTGTACTGACAGACTTGGAACAGAGTCAGAGAGCAGAATTTTCATAGTTTGCACCTAAAACTTTTCTTTAGTAATTTATTTTTAGAGTCCTCTGTTTATTTTTCATTTGATGCTCTGCTGAGCCAGGGAGCAGCTCTAGGCATGAGCTTTATAATTAATGCAGTGCAGTTTACATATTTTGTATGTGTGTGTCTGAGTTTTTGTGTGTGTGTGTCTCAGTGTTTTTGTGTGTGTGTCTGAGTGTGTTTCCGAGTGTTTGTGTGTGCATCTGAGTATGTTTTAAGTGTGTCTGAGTATTTGTATGTGTGTTTGCCTGTGTTTTTGTGTGTGTCTGCTTTCTGGGGGGGGGGGGGTGACACCATAACTTACCGCACCGGGTGACACCAACCCTAGTGACGCCACTGCCAGTATAGAGCCCAATATGTAAGCCTTTAATCTGTTACTCAGTCTAAGAAAATGGCTTACCGGTCCCTTGAGGGAAAAAAACTGACAGTCTTCTAGCATTACCATGTGTTGTTAGAAAAGAGACTGGTCATACCTGAAGCAGATAAGTCTGCAAACTGTTACCCCCAACTGAAGTTCTCTGGTTTCAACAGTCCTGCGTGGTAACAGCAATGGATTCTAGTTACTGGTGCTAAAATCATACTCCTCTTTAACAGAAATCTTCATCACTTTCTGTTGTAGAGTAAATAGTACAAACCGGCACTATTTTAAAATAACAAACTCTTGATAGAAGAAATAAAACTACAACTAACACCACATACTCTTTACCATCCCCGTGGAGATGCTACTTGTTCAGAGCAGGCAAAGAGAATGACTGGGGGGCAGAGCCAGAGGAGGGGCTATATGGACAGCTTTTGCTGTATGCCTCTTTGCCATTTCCTGTTAGGGAAGAGAATATTCCCACAAGTAAGGATGAAGCCGTGGACCGGACACACCAATGTAGGAGAAATGGAAAAAAAACACTTTTTCTAACTTTGACCCCCAAAATCTGTTACACATCTACAACCACCAAAAAACACCCATGCTAAATAGTTTCTAAATTTTGTCCTGAGTTTAGAAATACCCAATGTTTAAACGTTCTTTGCTTTTTTTGCAAGTTATAGGGCAATAAATACAAGTAGCACTTCGCTATTGCCAAACCACTTTTTTTCAAAATTAGCGCTAGTTACATTGGGACACCAATATCTTTCTGGAATCCCTGAATATCCATTGACATGTATATATTTTTTTTAGAAGACAACCCAAAGTATTGATCTAGGCCCATTTTGGTATATTTCATGCCACCATTTCACCGCCAAATGCGATAAAAAAAAAAATATATTGTTCACTTTTTCACAAATATTTTCACAAACTTTAGGTTTCTCACTGAAATTATTTACAAACAACTTGTGCAATTATGGCATAAATGGTTGTAAATGCTTCTCTGGGATCCCCTTTGTTCAGAAATAGCAGACATATATGACTTTGGCGTTGCTTTTTGGTAATTAGAAGGCCGCTAAATGCCACTGTGCATCACACATGTATTATGCCCAGCAGTGAAGGGGTTAAAGGGACAGTATACACTCATTTTCATATAACTGCATGTAATAGACACTACTATAAAGAATAAGATGCACAGATACTGATATAAAAATCCAGTATAAAATGGTTTAAAAACGTACTTAGAAGCTTTCAGTTTAGCTCTGTTGAAAAGGTAGCTGGAAAGCCCACTGCAAGTGGTAAATAAGACACTCCCCCCTCCCCCTTCTTTTGCATATGAAAAGACCCTTTACACAAACAGGAGCAAGGGTGGAGAAGGTAGCTGACGGTATTCAAATAAAACTTTGGGGCTTGGTTAGGAGTCTGAAAATCAGAGCAATGTTATTTAAAAATAAGCAAAATTATACATTTAAAAAAAAACAAAAAACTTTATGGGCTTTATAAATAGATCATCTACAAAACATTTATGCAAAGAAAAAATGAGTGTATAATGGCCTTTGAGAATGTAGGGAGTGTCTATGGTTAATTTTAGCTTTAGTGTAGTGTAGTAGACAACCCCAAGTATTGATCTAGGCCCATCTTGGTATATTTCATGCTACCATTTCACCGCTAAATGCGATCAAATAAAAAAAAAAAAACGTAAAATTTTTCACAATTTTAGGTTTCTCACTGAAATTATTTACAAACAACTTGTGCAATTATGGCATAAATGATTGTAAATGCTTCTCTGGGATCCCCTTTGTTCAGAAATAGACATATATGGCTTTGGCATTGCTTTTTGGTAATTACAAGGCCGCTAAATGCCGCTGCGCACCACACATGTATTATGCCCAGCAGTGCAGGGGTTAATTAGGTAGCTTGTAGGGAGCTTGCAGGGTTAATTTTAGCTTTAGCGTAGAGATCAGCCTCCCAACTGACACATCACACCCCAGGATCCCTCACAAACAGCTCTCTTCCCTCCCCCATCCCACAATTGTCCCCGCCATCTTAAGTACTGGCAGAAATTCTGCCAGTACTAAAATAAAAGGTATATTTAAAAAAAAATAAAAAAAAATGTGTATAGCATATTTACATATGCAGTTGTGTAGGATCCCCCCTTAGCCCCCAACCTCCCTGATCCCCCCCAAACAGCTCTCTAACCCTCCCCCTCTACCTTACTGGGAGCCATCTTGGGTACTAGCAGCTGTCTGCCAGTTCCCAGTTTAGAATAAAAACAGAATTTATGCTTACCTGATAAATTTCTCTCTCTTGTGATGTATCGAGTCCATGGATTCATCCATACTTGTGGGATATTCTCCTTCCCTACAGGAAGTGGCAAAGAGAGCACCCACAGCAGAGCTATCTATATAGCTCCTCCCTTAGCTCCGCCCCCAGTCTTTCGACCGAAGGCTAGGAAGAAAAAGGAGAAACTATAGGGTGCAGTGGTGACTGAAGTTTTTTAATTAAAAATATACTACCTGTCTTAAACAGACAAGGCGGGCCGTGGACTCGATACATCACAAGAGAAAGAAATTTATCAGGTAAGCATAAATTCTGTTTTCTCTTGTAAGATGTATCGAGTCCACGGATTCATCCATACTTGTGGGATACCAATACCAAAGCTTTAGGACACGGATGAAGGGAGGGACAAGACGGGTACCCTAAACGGAAGGCACCACTGCTTGTAGAACCTTTCTCCCAAAAATAGCCTCCAAAGAAGCAAAAGTATTGAATTTGTAAAATTGGGAAAAGTATGAAGCGAAGACCAAGTCGCCTTACAAATCTGTTCAACAGAAGCCTCATTTTTAAAAGCCCATGTTGAAGCTACTGCTCTAGTAGAATGAGCAGTAATTCTTTCAGGAGGCTGCTGGCCAGCAGTCTCATAAGCCAAACGGATGCTTTTCAGCCAAAAGGAAAGAGAGGTAGCCGTAGCCTTTTGACCTCTCCGTTTACCATAATAAACAACAAACAATAAAGATGTTTGACGGAAAACTTTAGTTGCTTGTAAGTAGAACTTTAAAAGCACGAACCACATCAAGATTGTGCAACAGACGTTCCTTCTTTGATGAAGGATTAGGACACAGAGAAACAACAACAATCTCCTGATTGATATTCCTATTAGAAACAACCTTAGGAAGAAACCCAGGTTTGTCACCACACTCACTTTACCCTTCCTAGCAGTTAAGCAGGCAAAGAGAATGACGGGGGGGTGGAGCTAAGGGAGGAGCTATATAGACAGCTCTGCTGTGGGTGCTCTCTTTGCCACTTCCTGTAGGGAAGGAGAATATCCCACAAGTATGGATGAATCCGTAGACTCGATACATCTTACAAGAGAAATACTTTTTTTTTCTGTAGTCTAGCTTCCCCCCCATAGACCAACCACCACCCCGTCCCAGATCCCTTACAATTATCATTTTGTGTTGTCCCCCCCACCTGTCTCCCACTTATTGATCCACATTTCTCTGTAGTGTAGCGGTTCCCACCCGCTCCCTCCCCGTGCACACCCGCCGCCGCCCGTGCGCGCCACCGACAACCCCGCCCCCCCTCTCTCTTCAGTCATCCATTGATGGCCGCCCACCCGCCTCCCACGTCGGCTCCCACCCACCAACGATTGCGGCCATCGATGCCGGGGCAGAGGGCCACAGAGTGGCTCTCTCTACATCGGATGGGGGAAAAATGTTATTGCAGGATGCCTCGATATCGAGGCATCACTGCAATAACCGTAAAGCGGCTGGAAGTGATCAGGATCGCTTCCAGCCGCTTTAATCCCCAAAGTCGTACAGGGTACGTCGCCGGTCTTTAAAGACCAGTTTGCGCAAGACGTACCCTGTACGACGCATGTCGTTAAGGGGTTAAAGTGAATGTAAATTTTCATGAATGAGTGCCCGGTTTTTAAAAAATACTATTAAAAACAGGGGCACTTTCATTCATGAAAGTTTACATTGCAGCGGTTTTGTTACAATACTTACCTTTTTCTTCTTCCAAGCCGGACCAGTGATCCCCGCCCGCTTCTCATGCTGTACTTAGCACAGCAATGACGAAACCGGCTTCCTCCAATCACGGCGTGGCCTCAGGAAATGTTTACTCTGGGGGGGAAGCAATGATTGGAGGAAGACAGATTTGTCATTGCTGACGTAACTACAAAGGTGCCCCTGTTTTTGATGGTATTTTTAAAAACCGGGGACTTATTTTTAGGTCTTGGCTTATATCCTATACTTACCAAAGTCTTGGGACCTTTCTTTAGATTTAGTAGCACTTATAGTAACAGAATTTAGCCAATCAGGTGGGGGGTGTCTCATGGTTTAGACTATTAATTTCTAGTAATCATAATGTCAGTCAGACACATCTTGAATTTCAAGTTATTTCTATGTACTGTTCTAGACTCTGTCTAGAATTGTTTTTGGACCTGTTCATACCCTTTAATCAGGCATACAGGGGTATAGGATAACTCCCTGCGTTGTTTAATATTGTTAGTTTATTTCATATATTGGTAAGAAATATAAATTTATATACAAGAAAACTATTTTGTCATTATTCTATAGCTAGATAGTGGGAAATTCTACTTTGAAGTTTCTTATACCCAGCTGTTTTTTTGTTTGTTTTTTTAAAGTACTATTTCTTTAACTTTTACGTAGAAGGTGATCAAAGTTTGAATAGTCTTGAGATGTGTTCTTAAAAGAGCAGTTGGAGTATCTTGGTCTTTTGAGATAGAGTTTAAATCTTAAAGGGATACTAAACCCAATTTTTTTTCTTTCATGATTCAGACAGAGCAGGCAATTTTTAAGCAATTTTCTAATTTACTCCTATTATCAATTTTTTTCCGTTCTCTTGCCATCTTTATTTAAAAAGCAGGAATCTAGGGGCGGAGCCAAGCCGTGCAGGAACATGGCTGCAATTTTGTAAGGCTCCGTGTCAGCTCTTGCTCATAGCTAAAATAACCAACTCAAAATCTCTCTAACTTTGCGCCAGACACTGTGCGGACAGTCCAGGCTCTTTTGCCTATAGATCTATATTCCTGGAAGGACAACCGAGGACAGGATTTGCCGACACATTGATTAATCTAATACAGGAGGGAAGCACCATCTTCCCGCACCTACATTCACGGCTGGGCCTGACATACCTAACCGGACTATCCCGCTCTGCAGCCAGACCCTCCACAAGCCATCCGGTGCAGCTGTGACACGACATCTCCCTCAAATAGCGCCAAAGCACCGCCACGCTCCCTAGGCTGCTGGGCCCTGCTCGCGGTGCAACGCGGAGACCTAAAACCTCCCACAACTACAGGACTTCACCCTCCTACCGGTCTTCACTTGAGACCTCGAATTAAGGTAACCTGTGTTCCATCTGGGACCGGAGCAGATGGTGGCCCCGTGAGTGTGTACTTTGAGGGGAGGAGGAGAGTGGATAGCGGCCGTGTTAGTGGGCCTGGTGTGTACTCCGCTTCCACTGCCTATACTTGCCACGTGGCCCCAAACATAGCAGAACACCGTGTAGTGCACAGGGAGCTCTAACAACTACACCAGTGCAGGTTATTCTAATAGATGACGTAAATAGATAGGTAAACTATAACACCTGCATATACCTTAAGATCACTCTAGCCCCTGCCCTCAAGCCTCATAGGGAAATCTAAAGGACAATAACACCTATACCTACACTCCAGCTGTGAGCGAACATATTCATCTAAGCCTTATTCCCACGTGGCCCCAGACACAGCAGTGCTCCAGTGCAGCCCTACAGAGATCTTGCACTTGTATGTCAGGTACATAAGGATAGAAAAGAGGGAGACACATAAAAGAAAGTAAGAAGAAAATAAAAAGAACAAGCTCTTCTAATAACCACAAAAGGAAGTGGGAAAGATAACAATTAACCCTGCCTGTTCCCCTAAAATCGAACCAGATACTTCCCCCAGGCCTCAAAGGGAATTCTCACAGACATTTATGTTTCACACCCACTCTCCATCTAGCTGTCACAACACAAAATTAAATCCTGCTGCGGTTGTCAGAGTACTGCCTTTTCTACAACCTCGAGGCATCACTGGGATCTATATAAGAAATGTGCACCTTATAGCCACTCTTTAATCAATTGTTGCAGCTGGTGTACTACTGTCAATATATTTAGTGCAACTTCCCGATCCCTGCTATCATACGGTCCTGACCAACCTCACCCACCCCCCCATTAACCCTGGAAGAACTTATCTCAGACAACCCCCCTCCCCCTACCAAAGGGCTTAAACCTAAGATGGCCTCTAAGAAGGGACAGAAATCCGACAAACCAAACAAGCCAACCTCCCAAACCCCCTCGGTGTCCTCCTTTTTTCAAGCCTCAGATGCAAATCCCACGCAACCTGATACCTCACCGGACCAGCTACACCCGCCAAACCTCAATGCTAATACCAACGACCAACAGGACCCTTTGTATACCATCCAGGAAAGGTTGGCTGCGCTTCCCTCCAAATCTGACTTAGACTCCCTCAAATCTTTTATTAAGGAGGAGATGAGGGACCTTAAAAGAGACCTTAACGAAATGGGTGCTCGTATGGACTACCTCGAGGAGGGACAGGAATCCCTGAACAATTTAGTTAGCATGAACACACAACAACTTTCTATTCAAGACTCTAAAGTCCAATCGCTTCAAGATAAAATAGAAGACTTGGATAATCGCGGGCGCAGGAACAACCTGAGGTTCCGCGGTATCCCAGAAGATGTGACTCCCGATCCCCTCAAAAGATACATTATCGACCTAGCTCAACACCTTTCTCCTGGATCATCACCACTCCTACCTGAAGACTTAGATCGGGCACACAGAGCCTTACGCCCTCTCCCGAAACCTCCCCTTCCCCCACGAGATGTTATTGTTCGTTTTTTGAGATTTTCTTCTAAAGAGGACATGTGGCAAGCTGCAAGGTCCCAACAATCCATATCCTATAGGGGCCACTCCCTCCAGATTTACCAAGACCTTAGCCCCTACACGATACAGAGACGCAAGGAGGTAAAGTTTATCACCAGCGTTCTACAGGAAAACCGGATCAAATACAGATGGGGCTTCCCCTTTAGCCTGATTATTAGCCACAATGGCTTTCAAATTATATATAAGGATTACAACGACCTTGACCACCTTTCTAACTCCCTCAACATTCATTTCAATAACCCCGCAGAACCGTCTGCCTTGACCCCTCCTTCAGTAGATGAACCAGGGGCATCACATCCACTGGGTCAGAGACCGCATTGGCAAAGGGTCCAATCGAAAAGAAGGAAAATAGACAATCTGCCACCCAAAAGTGGCCCTCCTCCCAAGGGATGAGCTAACCTCAAGCACAACACTGGGTCCTGGCTTATTTTTTCCCCCTGATTTCCTCTCACCCAGTATGCTCCACATTCCCTTCTTCGCTGCTGGTTGCCAAATCTTTCTACACAGGCTGCCTTGCAAGCACACAAATACCTACCTGACCTTTGGAGGCCTACCTCGCTGCAATAGAGGACCACACGTCAGTCTTATCCTCTGACTGGTAACGTATAATGATGTTTATGACTTTTGTTCAATGATTTACCTACAATCTCTTATTATACTGCATATTTAAACAGTGGACTGCATATCCCATCCTACCTCGGGGTGGTCATTACACTACCTATATTATGCGGACTACTTGGCACCAGTTGCCCTTGGACTTCAAAGTTTACCTAATGTTTTGTTAATATAGACCTTTATGTCTTATGTTTATTCTTGCTTGACCCACGATAAACAAGGAGTAGCTCTACTACTCCTTAGATTAACTGAGTTTACTTCCTTAATGTCCAATACATGTTCATGTTTTTGTCCCAGACTAAGGGGGTCACTTGCAACATGTCTGTGCTGATTTCCACAGGATTGCGTCTTGGACCTTGTAATGCCCCACCTTGTTCTGGCACATTCACCACTAAAGTTCAATATACATTTAAGTTGCAAAGAAATTATTATGTGTGAATTTTATTGTTCACTGTAATATTTTTTATATTGCCTCTTACAACACTGTTTAACTTCCCTTTAATTACGTGGAAGGCTTACTTTACTATTCTTGCTCAACGGGTGGCTGGGATTCCCTCGTGTTTTCTAATGATCCTTAGCCCCCTTAAGACTAATACCCTTGGGGTGAGCCATATGACCACACCTGAATCTTCCTGAATATCTGCCCTTAGCCATAGTGAACGTAATCCCACTAGGGATACTTAGATGACCATTTGGATATCCCTGGCCGGTCACGGTGAGTTAAAGCTATCTTCTACCCTTACTATTTCGCCTATCAGTGACCGAAATAACTTATGCCCTATCCTCTTGCAATGTGCGACCCTAGAAGTCGATAACAATTGTACCTCTCAGCCGCCCGTTGTATGTCCTCCCCACTTGAGACATTAGACCCTGATCTAGATAGGGAATGTAAAATGTATCTGAACACTTACATAAATAAGATACATTAAAACAGGGACGTTGTGGTTTTCCTGTTCACCCACTTCTGGTTAATAACATTTCCAATGTTTTTCTTTGGAGAAGATTTCTGATGCTGTTTGCTCATGCCATAACCTAAGAGTTTTTCTTTAAGAGCGACTTTCTTCCCCCTGAGTAAGGTATACAAAGCTATGATGTATACATTATTTACTTGTCTTGATGTTTTCTTTTTGTTTATTGTTTTACAGAATGTTTTGAATGCATTTCTAGGTTTGCTCATCCCCTTTCCCCTCCACAATTTTTCCTGTCCAGTCCCGGGGCATGTTCTCGACTCTCCTATTACGCATAGTTACACACGACTTACTTGACACTATGACATCTAGTCAACAAAGACACAAGATTAACTCTTTGAGCCAAGTAAAGCTCCTATCCCACAATACTAAAGGATTAAATGGCCCCCAAAAGAGATCAATGGCCCTGAGAGATTACAAGAGGCAGAGAGGCGAGATTATTTTTATACAGGAGACTCACTTTCGTAGAGGCTCTGAACCCAAGACTAGCTTCCAGAAATTCGGGACTGCCTTTTTTTCTTCTCATTTATCTAAACGCAATGGAGTTGGAATCCTAATACACAGAAACTTGCCTTTTACCCTGACCTCCTCCCATAGAGATAAGGAAGGAAGATATATAATTTTAGTGGGATTTTTATTCCACAGACCCATCACGCTTGTGAACCTCTATGCCCCTAACACAAATGCTGCCCCATTTTTCCACCACCTCTGTCAAAAAGTCCTGGAGGTAGCTAGGGGTAGCTTGATTTTAGGGGGTGACTTTAATCTGGCACTTCATCCCGCCCTTGACTGTTCTATGGGCACCTCCTCTACACCTAGTAAGACGTTAAGACAAGTCAACCAATCTCTTTCACAGCTAGCGATACATGATTCCTGGCGACTTCAACATCCTGACGATAGGGAATTCACCTTCTATTCCAGCCCCCACCAGCTCTATACACGCATAGACTATCTTTTCATTGACGTCCCCACCCTATCTTACATAACCACTACTAACATCTCCCCCATAACTTGGTCTGACCATGCCATAATCAGCTGCCAGCTGTGCTGGAATCCCAACGACCCCTCCCAGTCTACATGGCGACTCGACGAGTCCCTCCTTAGAGACCCCCAAGTCATCATACAACTACAAAAGGCTCTACTTGACTACTTTCAAAGAAACGATACACCCGAGACTTCCATACATAACATATGGGAGGCACACAAGTGTGTTCTCCGAGGGGAACTTCTCGCAATTAGATCAGCCAAACGTAAACAACAAAACATTTATACTAACGCTCTCCTGGGTGACATAACCAAACTCCAGACCCTCCACCAGACTTACCCTACAGATAAATCCCTCTCTGAGAGCCTTATGCACAAAAGAGATCAGCTTAGATTACTCCTTGGTTCTGCAGCTAAAAACAAAGCCCTATTTCTCAAGAAAATTTACTACGAGGGAGCGAACAAACAGGGTAGGATGCTGGCTAGACAACTCAAGTCCAGAACGAATAAACACTATATAATGAGAGTTAGAGACCCCAAGGGAGACTTGAGCTCTACCACCACGGACATCCTACAGGCCTTTAGGAATTTCTATGATAACCTATATAACATTAGGCGGGGGCTAGCAGACCCCCAACCAGAAGAAATAGCTGCTTACCTTAATGATATCTCTTTACCTAACTTAACGCAGGAACAAAGGGAGGAACTAGACTTGCCTCTCTCAGAAGAAGAACTGCTGTCGGTTATATCATCCCTCCCCAATGGAAAAGCCCCAGGCCCAGATGGGTTTAGCAATTCGTATTACAAACAATTCAAAGAAATTCTCTCTCCCTACCTACTCAGATATTACAACTCTGTTGATGACGGAGAGAAATTCTCGCCGTTATCATTACGAGCACACATTACTGTTATCCCTAAGCCCCACAAATCCCCAGAACTAATTGCTAACTATCGCCCGATCTCCCTGATCAATACTGACCTGAAAATATATTCTAAGATTATTGCAAACCGCTTAAACCGGGTTCTCCCTACTCTCATCCATAATGACCAGGTGGGCTTTGTCCCTGGTCGTGAGGCTAGGGACAACACTGTTCGCAACACTATGCTCCTATGGTACGCCTCCAAACATAATATTCCTACTGCCTTCGTCTCAACGGACGCCGAGAAGGCGTTCGACCGGGTTAATTGGTCTTATCTTAGGGCATCCCTGGGGGCTTTCGGAATAGGTGATAACACCATGAATCGTATATTCGCCCTCTACAATTCGCCTAGCGCCCGAAATTCGGTTAACGGATCCCTCTCCCCCCAATTGATATAAACAATGGAACACGGCAAGGTTGTCCCCTATCCCCCCTACTGTTTGCCCTTTTCATCGAGACCTTTGCTTCCAGAATGAGAAGTATCCCCGGGGTCCGGGGGATCGTGGTGGGGGACGACGACTACAGGCTGTCGCTCTTCGCCGACGACATCCTTTTCTCCCTCACCCAACCCGAGACTTCGATACCCCAACTGATATCTGAACTCAAGACTTTCCAGTCTCTCACAGACTTTCAGGTGAACCACTCGAAATCGGAGATCCTCGCCCTCTGTTTACCGGAGAGCTCTGTAGCCTCCATTAAACAGACTTGCCCCTTGAAATGGTGCAAGGGCTCACTCAAATACCTGGGTATTTTTCTTCCCAACACCTTCGATAAACTGTTCCAAGAGAACTTCATTCCCATCAAGTCCGCAATTATGCGCGACCTATCTTCATGGAGCTCAAAGAAGCTCTCATGGTGGGGACGGATCAACACGATAAAGATGAACATCTTCCCCAGACTCCTGTACATAATGGGGGCAGTACCGATCCCCTTGCCCCCTAAATACCTTTCCCAGGTACAGAGCCTACTTAGTGCTTTCATCTGGAAAAGAAAACCACCAAGGATTAACAAAACTTCTATGTCCCTCCCGAGAGAACACGGGGGTTTGAGTGTCCCTGACCTGGATAAATATTGGTCCTCATTACATATACAAAGGATCCTTGAATGGAGGGTGGCGGGGAAACAGAGGAGATGGGTCCACCTAGAGGAACATATCAATCTAAATCCCTCACTGGCTACAATGCTGTGGAGCCCCACTATCCGTGACACAACTAAATTGCTCTCCTTCCCGATCACCAGAGAGACCGTGAGCGTTTGGGATCGGGCACAACAGCAAAACCCTTGCTTATCCTCTAACCCGAGCCCGCTGACTTCCCTTACACACAACCCAGTTTTTTCACTGGGTTCTTTAGGGTGTCAGCCCCCTCCCCCATGTACAGACGACAATGTACAAATATTTGATATCACCCATAACGAACACATACTTACCCAAGAACAGTTAATTGAAAAGGGCTTTGGCTGGGCACGAAATTTGTTTTCCTATAGAAGACTACATCATTACATAGACTCTCACACCCTTAGGAGTAACATGGTTCGTCCCCCTACTAACCTTGAGAAGCTGCTCTTGTCGAGCTCCCCTATGAGACACTCCCTATCCACCATATATAAAATTATAACTCAGCCGTTACCAGGTGTTCTGCCGCACTCAATGGAGATGTGGGAGAGAGAACTAGGTAGGATCATCCTTCCACAAACAGCGGCCTCTATATTTCTAAGCACTAAGAAATCCTCCACTTCTGCATCCATTCTAGCATCCAACTACAAAATTCTACACTGCTGGTATTTAACCCCACGAAAAATTCACAAACTATACCCAAGCACTAACAATAAATGTTGGAGATGCAGACACTATGGCAGTGGCATGGGTCACATGTGGTGGTGGTGCTCAAGATTGAATAGCTTTTGGTATGAGGTTATAGCGGAGGTCGAAAAGATTCTAAATACCCAGTTACCACCAGACCCCCTCATATGGTTATTAAACAAACCTTTAAAACTCCCAATTAAATCCCTCTACCCGCTGTTTCGTATATTCACAAATAGCGCTAAATTATTGATAGCGAGAAACTGGAGGGCCCCAGATGTTCCCTCTCTGGGAATGTGGCGACTCAAGGTATCTGAACTATTAGAATTAGAGGAATATGCTGAATACAAGAAAGGGTCCTCAGACAACTTCTCAGCTTTTCTGGCCATTTGGGAAGAATATCAAAAAACCAATCACACTTCATAAAGATGCCCTTGGGACATCTAGACCCAAGGAACCATACCAACACTATGCCTGACTGTCGAGCTCCGGTCAAATCCCTTTTCCTCTTGTAAAGAACTCTGGACCGAGTTGCTCCCCCCCCCCCCCCGGGACTGGACATCCCTTACGACTACACTTTTCGCTCTAATGTGATCTTTACCCCTCCCCTTTTCCCCTACATACCCAGTTTTTACCTGTTTATATACGAAATGTGGAGATTGTGTCGATGCACTGATACTATTGATGTAACTTTTATATTTCTAAAGTCAATGTGATCTTGATGTGTGTTGTTCATGATTTCCATGCTAATAAAAAGAATTTGACTAAAAAGCAGGAATCTAAGCTTACAAGCCAGCCCATTTTCGGTTCAGCACCCGGGTAGCGCTTGCTGATGCTAAATGTAGTCACCAATCAGCAAGCGCTATCCAGGGTTCTGAACCAAAAATGATCTGGTTTGTAAGCTTACGTTCCTGCTTTTTAAATAGATACCAAGAGAGTAAAATTGATAATAGAAGTAAATTAGAAAGTTGCTTAAAAATGGCACTCTACCTGAATCATGAAAGAAAAATAATTGGGTTCAGTGTCCCTTTAAACAGTAGTTTGATGTATCATCATACATTTGTTTTCTTTTACGCTCGACATATGCTAATCTGCTGCTGCTTAATGTTGATTGTAAAATTGTGTTATACATGTCATTTTAGGTTTGTATTTTTCCCACCCATCTTTTGATTATTGCTTTATACTCTTTTTCACTGGTAAGTATTATCAGGGAAGCCAAGATAACTAGAAATTAAAGGGACACTCAGGTCAAATTAAATTTTCAGGATTCAGATACAGCATGTCATTTTAAAACAACTTTCCAATTGACTTCCATTATATTTTTAATTATATTTATACTATATATAAAATATATATATATTTATAATTATATTTATACTTTTTGAGTCACCAGCTCCTACTGAGCATGTGCAAGAACTCACAGACTATACGTATATGCATTTGTGATTGGCTGATTGCTATCACATGGTACAGGGGGAGTGGAAATATACATAACTTTGAAATTTGTTACAAAAAATTCTACTACTCATTTGAATTTCAGAGTAAATGCTATTGCATTGTCGTGTTATCTTGCATTTGTTTATTATGCAAATCTACTTTGTTTACTGGTCCTTTAACAACCAAATATGAGCAATTTCTATATCTTGGCCTGTATCTCTGGGTAATACTTACCAAGCTCCCTAACCCTTTTTGACTAGACATCCCTAGGAAGAGGAAGGGAGGTGCCTGACGATTACCTTTACAGGTAAATCAGGGGAGTGGTGTTCTTTCCACGCCTCTTTGGGGAGGGGTTATTCACTGGTAAGTATTACCCAGGGATATAGGTCAGGATATAGAAATTGCTTATATTTGGTTGTAGCTTTCTAGTTATTTACTATATATATATATATATATATATATATATATATATATATATATATATATATATATATATATATATATATATATATATATATTTTATGTTGTTCCACAAAGAGAAATTAAAGTGTCAGTAAACCATAAAAATAATGTTACATAATTCTGCACATAGTGCAGAATTATATAACATTATATTAGCGTAAACATTGTAAAACCTAATTTCCCCTTTGAATTTTAAAAAAACCTGCTGTTTTACAGACCCGCTCTCTGTGATCTTCTGAGCGGGTCTGTTTTTTTCAAACAGTGCATCGGGCCAGCTGTATAGTCACAGCCCGGCCCGACCGCGCCATAGCACTAAGTGCAGCTCGCTCCTGCTGTCTGACGGTAGTCATATATTGACCCTCCTGGATCAGAGGTAGAATAGTCCGAATAGTCTCCATCTTGAATGATGGAACTTTGAGGAACTTGTTTAGAATCTTGAAATCTAAGATTGTTCTGAAGATTCCCTCTTTCTTGGGAACCACAAACAGGTTTGAATAAAACCCTAGCCCCTGTTCCTCCTTCGGGACTGGGCGAATCACTCCCATAGTATATAGGTCTTCTACACAGCGAAAGAACGCCTCTCTCTTTGTCTGGTTTACAGATAATCGAGAAATGTGAAATCTCCCACTTGGAAGGGAGCCCTTGAATTCCAGAAGATATCCCTGGGACACAATTTCTAAAGCCCAGGGATCCTGAACATCTCTCGCCCAAGCCTGAGCGAAGAGAGTCTGCCCCCTACTAGATCTGGTCCCGGATCGGGGGCTACCCCTTCATGCTGTCTTCTTGGCCTGTTTACCCTTGTTCCAAGCCTGGTTAGGTCTCCAGACTGACTTGGATTGTGCAAAATTCCCCTCTTGCTTTGTAGCAGAAGAGGCTGAAGCAGGACCACTCTTAAAGTTCTGAAAGGAACGAAAATTATTTTGTTTGGCCCTCATCTTATTTGATCTATCCTGAGGGAGGGCATGACCTTTCCCTCCAGTGATGTCTGAAATAATCTCCTTCAGTTCAGGCCCGAATAGGGTCTTACCTTTGAAAGGAATGTTCAAAAGTTTAGATTTAGATGACACATCAGCAACCTGAATTCTTTGCCGCTAATTTAGCCAGATGGAATGCGGCATCTGTAATAAAAGAATTAGCCAACTTAAGTGCCTTAATTCTGTCCATTATTTCCTCTAATGGAGTCTCCATTTGAAGAGCCTCAAACCAGAAAGCAGCTGCAGTCGTTACAGGAACAATGCACGCAATAGGTTGGAGAGAAAAACCTTGATGAACAAAAATTTTCTTCAAGAGACCCTCTTTTTTTATCCATAGAATCTTTGAAAGCACAACTGTCTTCAATAGGTATAGTTGTATGCTTAGACAGAGTAGAAATAGCTCCCTCCACCTTAGGAACTTTCTGCCATGGAGTCCCTTATGGTGTCAGATATGGGAAACATTTTCTTAAAAACAGGAGGAGGAGAGAACGGAATAACTGGTCTATCCCACTCCTTAGCAATAATATTCACAATCCTCTTAGGGACTGGAAAAACATCAGTGTAAACAGGAACCTCCAAGTATCTTATCCATTTTACACAATTTCTCTGGGACCACTATAGGGTCACAATCATCTAGAGTTGCTAATACCTCCCTAAGCAATAAGCGAAGGTGTTCAAGCTTAAATTTAAAGGCCGTCATATCAGAATCTGTCTGCGGAAGCGTCTTTCCTGAATCAGAAATTTCTCCCTCAGATAACAAATCCCTCGCCCCTTCAGAGCATTGTGAGGGCATATCAGAAACGGCTACTAAAGCGTGAGACGGCTCCGCATTTTTCCTTAACCCAGAGCTATCCCACTTTCCTTATAAACCAGGCAGTTTGGATAAAACCTCAGTGAGGGTTGTATTCATAACTGTGGCCATGTCTTGTAAAGTAAATGAATGTGACGCACTAGAGGTACTTGGCGTCACTTGTGCGGGCGTTACTGGTTGTGACACTTGGGGAGAGCTAGATGGCGAACCTTCATTTACTTCTGACTGAGAATCATCTATTGCTCTATTTTTAAGTGCTAATATATGTTCTTTATAATTTATAGACATATCAGTACATTTGGGACACATTCTAAGAGGGGGTTCCACAATGGCTTCCAAACATATTAAACAAGGAGTTTCCTTGGTATCAGACATGTTAAACAGGCTAGTAATGAAACAAGCAAGCTTGGAAAACACTGTAATCAAAGTAAATAACACTTAGAAATAAAACGGTACTGTGCCTTTAAGAGAAAAAAAGCTGCACAAGTTCTACAAAACAGTGTAAAAAAGCAGTAAACTTAACAAAATTTTTACAGTAGTATCTTACAGCCTTAGTAACTTTGCACAACTATGCAAATAAACAATTAACCGCTAAATGGCAAAACCGGATTGGAAAAACGACAAAACCGGTAAAAAAAGACTTTCAGCACCTTGCCACACAGCTCTGCTGTGGCGCCTACCTGCCCTTCAGAACAATTTGTGGGGAAAAAAAACTCCTTTACAGCCCTCAAACACAGCAGGAGCAGTTGGATGACTTAAGGAAAAGAAACTGCGCAACTGAGGCGCGAAAATAGGCCCCTCCCACCTCACTCGATGTTTTGAGGCCTATTAGAAAAACACCCGAGTGTCTCTTAATTAACTATGTGGGTTAAAAAACCCTAATACAAGCCACAATGACCCCTTTAGTCCCTTCAAAAAACGTTATAAATGCACCATTTACTGATCAAACAAAAAAACTTTTTCCTAACAGTATCACCAGTAACAAAAGAGCCCTTCAAGTAAGCTGAAATTCCTATTCCAAGTGTCTGAAAACAGCTTACCCTTTCCCCATGGGGATATTGCCAGCCTTTTCCAGAATAAACACAGTCTGTCTAGAAAAACATAGACTGAACATACCTCATATGCAGCTTTAGCATGCAAACCGTTCCCTCAACTGAAGTTTTCCTGTACTCTTCAGCCTTTGTGAGAACAGCAGTGCATCTTAGTTACAAAGTGCTAAGATCATAATCCTCCTTGCAGAAATCTTCATCTCTTTTTCTGCCAAAGAGTAAATAGTACACACCGGCACCATTTAAAATAAATTTTTGCTTGAGAAATAAAAAAAAACTAACATTTTTGTCCCCACACTCGCTCTGCACTTCCTAGATACTTAGAGTAGGCAAAGAGAATGACTGGGGGGTGGAGCTAAGGTGGGAGCTATATAGGCAGCTCTGCTGTGGGTGCTTTCTTTGCCACTTCCTGTAGGGGAGGAGAATATCCCACAAGTAAGGATGAATCCGTGGACTCGATACATCTTACAAGAGAAATTGGGTTTAATGTCTCTTTAAGGAAACCTTCACAGTACTACCAGAAGCACAGCGCTGTTTAAAGAGAACAGCCTGATGTTGATCAGCGCTGCAAAGTAAAAGTGAAAATAGTTGCTGCATGAGTCCCACTCTCTGCGACATCTCACATCACAGCATGTTCTGCCTCAGGGATGCCAAAATTAGTGTTGTCACAAGGTTCCCCAGATTTTTTACATTCTTACAGATGCTTGTTGTAAAGCATTAGAGGAAAATGTTGCGGTAGATACAATATCTACCTGCAATTGTATTAAATTCTATATTTTATTTCAGTGAACTTCGCAAAGTATCTTATCAAAGCAATTCGTACTCGTGTTTACCTGGGACCTAGAAGAAGGAAATCCATTCTTCCATGAGTTGTAAACAAAATACGTGAACATTACCTGGCATGAGACAATCATTTTGGATTTCGATCGGCTGATTAAGAAGGACCTGCCTCTGAGATTATAAGAATATAAATTCTGAATTGCAGAAAAAAAAAACCCCAAATATCTATTTTACTGTATATAAAAAGTTCCTTTTTTACTTTGCAGAAAAATTTTGGCATGAACACTTTATTGGTTTTTGAAATGTTTTTCAATAAAAAAAATAAAAATTTAATTTTACATTTGTTTAATATCTTAGTGTATATCAGTATAATTAGTAAAGATAAAAAAAAGTTTAAGATTTATTGGATTTAATATCCCTTATGAAATTATTTAAAACCTCTAAGTAACATTAAATTGCACCAAACCACATTAATCACTTCATAAAGTAGTTTATTAAAAAACACAACAAATAGTTATTAAAGATAACTTTTCCACTGAAAAATATTTTTTTTTTGTGGTCAAAATAAAAATACAAATACATACACTCTTTTTCACAAGTGCAATGCAAACTAGACTATGAAATTGTGATTAGCGCATCCTTATTTATTGTAAAAACGTGAACGTTAACTCTCCGTGTTTCTTTTTATTGGCCGTGGATTAACAGCAATATTCTCTGCTAGGGAATCATTCAGAGATTCTCATGTGCCGTCTAGATCACCTGAATACAGACACAGTACATCTGCGATCATGGGATATATATGATCCATTTTTAAAGATTTATATATAGGTCTTGTCTGCCATTCGTTCTTGCTCTTTGGGAAAGCGGCCTTGTATTCAAGTTCGCCAAATAACCCACTTTTGGCAGTTTGTCTTCGGATGCGTTCTTGTATCTTTTTGGCGTTATAATTATGAGCTAGTACAGCTAGTTTTGTTCTGGCCTCTATTTCATCCATCTTGAAATTCACTAGTTTAGGCCTATATTTTAATACCAGGCTGTGAAATACGTCTATTGCACCTGTATGACAAAACTCAGCAAGGCTTTTAAAATCTTTATCCATCCTTGGATCACAGATAATATTGTGTAAGACCTCAAAAGCATTGCTCTTAGGTTCCAACCATGGCGTTTTGCGCTGTTCCTCTTGGCTAATCTCTTTATGTCCACACTCCTTAATTACAGTCCCATCCATCCAGCAGTGTACGTTACAAATGTGGTACAACAAAGATTGCCAAATTTCTTTCATAATTTCTTCATTTCCACCACACTTCAAGCTAGCGGTCCAGAGGTGATTTATTATTCCTTGTATCCATGGAGCAATTGTTTGCAAATTCTTTTTTCGGCTCACAGCAAGAAGTTTCTTTAGAATACTATTTCCGTAGTGCCAAATGTCAAATTGATGCCTGATCTGTGGATATTCCTCTGTTAATATCTTGTGTATGCGGTTGTGTCTATCAGTGGCAACTTGGAGTACTATCAAAGCATCATTTAATATGTTGTTCAAGGTTCGCCTAAAGGCTTTAGACTCCATTGCTACGGAGGAGGAAGCCTCAGCTACTTGCACCACATTAAAATCAATAATCTTTTGGGACTCTTCTTCTATCATAGTGTAGGTACAGTTCTTTGTACCGTAGCCAGGGCTTTCACATTGCCCATCGCCACACAATGTGATAGCCCTGTCTTGCATACGATTTACATTCCTCTCTCGGTCATCAATCCAGTGTTTATGTATGGTGGGGAACAGATATTTTTTTTGAATTTTGTAGTATGTCTGCTTAGATATAGCTTTCACACCCATGAATTGACTAAATTCTTCGATTTTTTCAAAATGATTTCCACTTAATAGAATTGAAGCCGAATACAATAAATTTCCTATAGGCATCTGTCCAATTGTCGGTTGACTACGCCATAATGTATCCTGATGTCCTGCCAAACATTCACCAGAAATTATTAAAATACTTTCAAGTGTTCTTTTGTTGATACAAATAATCGGTGAAGTACAGTCCTTGTAACCACAAGGCAAATATTTAAAAAGGACATCTAGGCAACTTTCAAACACAATGTATTTGTTTTCTTTTACAATGTCTTCAAAAGAAGGTTTTTCCTCCATACTAGTCTGATGGGCTGTAAGCATGCAAGTCTCTGGACCGTAATCAGGGTTATTGAGAAATGAATTTTGAGTCGATTGTGTAGATGTTGCCGTTTCATTTATAGTGTCAATGTCCACAGTTATATCCATATTGCTGCTGTCTGAAAGGTCACTGTCGGATGAAGAATAAATGTGTGACATTTTACCGATATATGAAACAAATTCAGAATTACAAGTGCTCTCAAGACTAGTACAAGTTCCAACTGATGTAGTTTGAACTGTGCCTTTAACATCCCCCATAGTCCAAGTATAAGCATCCTTCTTTGTGATTAGTCCTGTTGTTGATGTAAAATTATGCCTCTTACCATATAATGCTTTTGTTTGGGTACTCTTTGTACGGGTTCCATTAAATTGATCACATTGAGTTTGCTTATGTTCCATTATGGGTTCAGTGTTTGTTGAAACATCAATGGACACTTTGTTGATTTGATGTCCACAGGACTGACAATTTACAACATGTGAAACACCCACTGAAAATATTGCAGCTGTATGTACAACAGGAGCAATATTTATTTCGGTTCCTTCATTCAATGAAAAATCCACGTTCTCTGCAGTTTTATTCATTTCACATGAAGAGGACAATTTTTGCAAACCCTGAATTTTCCTTTGCAAATTATTTCCAAAGATAGATGGTATTGCGTGCTTGTAGAGAAACATTTTAAGGCCTGTTGAATAAAAATCCCTTGGTGTGAAATGAAGTGAACACATTCGATAACGTCCCGTCTTTCGTGTTTCAATCACCCTGTTAACCATTTGATCTAGGTTTTCATCAAATTGCCCTGTTGCGAGCAACCACTGTTGTATCAGTTCTGTACTTTTTGGAAACAAATGAAGAGAAGAGGAGAATTCTAATTTGGTCTTTTTGCTTGAGTTGGGGCATAATTTTACAATGCACAATGACATCTTGTCATCTGTAAGAGAAATAAGAATAATTCATTTTAAAATATAACATTAAAAGGGACAGTCAAGTCCAAAATAAACTTTCATGATTTAAAAAGGGCATGTAATTTTAAACAACTTTTCAATTTACTTTCTCTTGTAAGGTGTATCCAGTCCACGGGTTCATCCATTACTTGTGGGATATTCTCCTTCCCAACAGGAAGTTGCAAGAGGACACCCACAGCAGAGCTGTCTATATAGCTCCTCCCCTAAGCCCCACCCCCAGTCATTCTCTTGCAACTCTCAATAAGATAGGAAGTATCAAGAGATATGTGGTGACTTAGTGTAGTTTTACCTTCAATCAAGAGTTTGTTATTTTTAAACGGTACCGGCGTTGTACTGTTTTGCTCTCAGGCAGAAATTAGAAGAAGAATTCTGCCTGGAGGTTTGATGATCTTAGCGGTTTGTAACTAAGGTCCATTGCTGTTCTCACACATAACTGAAGAGTATGGGACAACTTCAGTTGGGGGAACGGTCTGCAGATTACATGCTTTGAGGTATGTTCAGTATTTTTATTTCTAGAGAGATGAAATGAGTTCTAGAAAATGCTGACAGAGCCTCATGTATTTGAGGTAAGCCTGATGCAGTGATTTAACAGCGACTGGGATCATGCTTACAAAACAGGGTAATACTCATGTTAATACTTATATTACTTAGTGACAAAACGTTTACATGATTTCATAAATAGGACGTTTTTTCCCTGAGGGAGATAACTCTTTATTTGGGGCCTAGTTTCCACATGGCTAATCAGATACTCCTAGGAGTATTTTCTTAAGGCCCCTCTGGCATCCAGTACATGGTGGGAGGGGCCTATTTTAGCGCTCTAAATGCGCAATTTTAATTCAGACTGAGACATCCAGCTTCCCTAGAGGAGTCCTCTGGCACCTGAGGACCATTACAAGGGGTTTATTTCTGCACAAAATCGTATTTGAGGGCAGGTAGGAGCCTCAGCAGAGCTGTGGCAGGGTGCTCAACTGTCTTAACGTTTTTTAAATCCGGTTTGGGGCCTAAGGGGTTAATCATCCATTTGCAAGTGGGTGCAATGTTGCTTTAGTCCCTTACACACACTGTAAAAATTTCAAAGAATTTACTATATTTTTACACTGTTTTGCAGTTTAAGTGTTAGTTTTTCTCTCTTAAAGGCACAGTAACGTTTTTGTTTAATTGCTGTTTCACCTTTATTAAAGTGTTTTCCAAGCGTGCATGTCTCATTACTAGTCTGTTAAACATGTCTGACATAGAGGAAACTCCTTGTTCAATATGTTTTGAAGCCACGGTGGAACCCCCTCTTAGAATGTGTACCAAATGTACTGAAATTTCTATAAACTATAAAGACCATATTATGGCGCTTAAAAATTTATCTCCAAAGGATTCTCTGACTGAAAAAAGGGAGATTATGCCATCTAGCTATCCCCATGTGTCAGAACCTATAACTCCCGCTCGAGTGACGCCAAGTACATCTAGCACGTCTAATTCTTTTACCTTACAGGACATGGCGGCAGTTATGAATACTACCCTCACAGAGGTATTGTCCAAACTGCCAGGGTTACAAGGAAAGCGAGACAGCTCTGGGGCTAGAACTAATACAGAGCTTTCTGACGCTTTAATGCCTGTGTCCGATATACCCTCACAATACTCAGAAGCTGAGGCAGGTGAGCTTCTATCTGTGGGTGACATTTCAGACTCAGGGAAGGCGTTACTTCAGTCTGATTCTGAAATGACAGCGTTTAAATTTAAGCTTGAACACCTCCGCTTATTGCTTAGGGAGGTTTTAGCGACTCTGGATGACTGTGACCCCATTGTGGTTCCAGAGAAATTGTGTAAAATGGAAAAATACTTTGCAGTGCCTGTTTACACTGATGTGTTTCCAGTCCCTAAGAGGTTTTCGGAAATTATTACTAAGGAATGGGATAGACCAGGTGTGCCGTTCTCTCCCCCTCCTGCTTTCAAAAAGATGTTTCCCATAGATGCCGCCATACGGGACTCGTGGCAGACGGTCCCTAAGGTGGAGGGAGCCGTCTCTACCCTAGCTAAGCGTACAACTATCCCCGTCGAGGACAGTTGTGCTTTCCTAGAACCAATGGATAAAAAATTGCAGGGTCTCCTTAAGAAAAATTTTATACATCAAGGTTTTATTCTCCAGCCTCTTGCATGCATTGCCCCAGTTACTGCTGCAGCGGCTTTTTGGTTCGAGTCTCTTGAGGAGGCTCTGCAGGTGGAGACCCCGTTAGACGATATTCTAGACAGGATTAAAGCTCTTAAGTTAGCTAATTCCTTTATTTCTGACGCCGTTTTTCAGTTAACCAAGCTAACGGCTAATAATTCAGGTTTTGCCATTTTGGCGCGTAGGGCGCTATGGCTTAAGTCCTGGTCAGCAGACGTTACTTCAAAGTCTAAGCTTCTTAACATCCCCTTCAAGGGACAGACCCTATTCGGGCCTGGTCTGAAGGAGATCATTTCTGATATTACTGGAGGAAAAGGTCACGCCCTACCTCAGGATAGGTCCAATAAGTTAAGGATCAAACAGAATAATTTTCGTTCCTTTCAAAACTTCAAGAGTGGCGCAGCTTCAGTTTCCTCTAATGCAAAACAAGAGGGAAATTTCGCCCAGTCCAAGCCAGTCTGGAGACCGAACCAGGCTTGGAATAAGGGGAAGCAGGCCAAGAAACCTGCGGCTGCCTCTAAGACAGCATGAAGGAGCAGCCCCCGATCCGGGACCGGATCTAGTAGGGGGCGGACTTTCTATCTCCGCCCAGGCTTGGGCAAGAGACGTCCAGGATCCCTGGGCGCTAGAGATTATTTCCCAGGGATATCTTCTGGAATTCAAAGGTTCATCTCCAAAGGGGAGATTTCATCTCTCACAACTATCTGTAAACCAGATAAAAAGAGAGGCATTCTTACGTTGCGATCAAGACCTACTGGTTATGGGAGTGATCCACCCAGTTCCAAGAGAGGAACAGGGGCTGGGGTTCTATTCAAACCTGTTTATAGTTCCCAAAAAAGAGGGCACTTTCAGACCTATCTTGGATGTCAAGATCCTAAACAAATTTCTCAGGGTCCCATCCTTCAAGATGGAGACAATCCGAACCATCCTCCCTATGATCCAGGAGGGTCAATATATGACTACCGTGGACTTAAAGGATGCTTATCTCCACATTCCGATTCACAGAGATCATCATCAGTTCCTCAGGTTCGCCTTCCTAGACAGGCATTACCAGTTTGTGGCTCTTCCCTTCGGGTTAGCCACGGCACCAAGAATCTTTACGAAGGTTCTAGGGTCCCTACTGGTGGTTCTAAGGCCACGAGGCATAGCGGTTGCCCCTTACCTAGACGACATTCTGATTCAGGCGTCAACTTTTCAAATCGCCAAGTCCCATACGGACATTGTTCTGGCCTTTCTGAGGTCTCACGGGTGGAAAGTGAACATAGAAGAGAGTTCTCTCTCTCCTCTCACAAGAGTTTCCTTCCTAGGAACTCTGATAGATTCAGTAGAAATGTAAATTTTTCTGACAGAAGTCAGGATATCAAAGCTTCTAACCTCTTGCCGTGCTCTTCATTCCACTTCTCGGCCATCAGTGGCTCAGTGTATGGAAATGATCGGCCTAATGGTAGCGGCAATGGACATAGTTCCGTTTGCCCGCCTACATCTCAGACCACTGCAACTTTGCATGCTCAACCAGTGGAACGGGGACTACACAGATTTGTCTCCTCTGTTAGATCTGGATCAAGAGACCAGGGATTCTCTGCTCTGGTGGTTATCTCGGGTCCATCTGTCCAGGGGAATGAGTTTCCGCAGGCCAGAGTGGACTATAGTGACGACAGATGCCAGCCTTCTGGGCTGGGGCGCAGTCTGGAACTCCCTGAAGGCTCAGGGTTCGTGGACTCAGGAGGAAGCCCTCCTTCCGATAAACATTCTGGAACTAAGAGCGATATTCAATGCTCTTCAGGCTTGGCCTCAACTAGCTGCGGCCAAGTTCATCAGATTTCAGTCGGACAATATCACGACTGTAGCCTATATCAACCATCAGGGGGGGAACAAGGAGTCCCCTGGCCATGATGGAGGTTTCCAAGATAATTCTATGGGCAGAGGTTCACTCTTGCCATCTCTCAGCTATCCATATCCCAGGAGTAGAGAACTGGGAGGCGGATTTTCTAAGTCGGCAGACTTTTCATCCGGGGGAGTGGGAGCTCCATCCGAAGGTATTTGCCCAGCTGATTCAACTATGGGGCAAACCAGAACTGGATCTGATGGCGTCTCGTCAGAACGCCAAGCTTCCTTGTTACGGGTCCAGGTCAAGGGATCCCCAGGCAGCGCTGATAGATGCTCTAGCAGTGCCCTGGTCCTTCAGCCTGGCTTATGTGTTTCCACCGTTTCCTCTCCTCCCTCGTCTGATCGCCAAGATCAAGCAGGAGAGAGCTTCAGTGATTTTGATAGCGCCTGCGTGGCCACGCAGGACTTGGTATGCGGATCTCGTGGACATGTCACCCTTTCCACCATGAACTCTACCGCTGAGGCAGGACCTTCTACTCCAAGGTCCATTCAAACATCCAAATCTAATTTCTCTGCGTCTGACTGCTTGGAGATTGAACGCTTGATTTTATCAAAACGTGGTTTCTCCGAGTCGGTCATTGATACCTTGATTCAGGCTCGAAAGCCTGTCTCCAGGAAAATCTATCATAAGATATGGTGTAAATATCTTCATTTGTGTGAATCCAAGGGTTACTCGTGGAGTAAGGCCAGGATTCCTAGGATACTATTTTATCTCCAAGAAGGATTGGAAAAGGGATTATCGGCTAGTTCCTTAAAGGGAAAGATTTCTGCTCTGTCTATTCTTTTGCATAAGCGCCTGGCTGATGTTCCAGACGTTCAGGCGTTTTGTCAGGCTTTGGTTAGAATCAGGCCTGTGTTTAAACCTGTTGCTCCACCATGGAGTTTAAATTTAGTTCTTAAAGTTCTTCAAGGGGTTCAGATTGAACCCTTGCATTCCATAGATATCAAGCTTTTATCTTGGAAAGTTCTCTTTTTAGTAGCTATCTCTTCGGCTCGAAGAGTTTCAGAGTTATCTGCCTTGCAGAGTGATTCCCCTTATCTGATCTTCCATGCAGATAAGGTAGTTTTGCGTACCAAACCTGGGTTTCTTCCTAAGGTAGTATCTAATAGGAATATCAATCAGGAAATTGTTGTTCCGTCTCTGTGTCCTAATCCTTCTTCAAAGAAGGAACGTCTGTTACACAATCTGGACGTGGTTCGTGCTTTAAAGTTTTATTTGCAAGATACTAAGGATTTTCGTCAAACATCTGCATTGTTTGTTGTCTACTCTGGAAAGAGGAGAGGCCAAAAGGCTTCGGCAAATTCTCTTTCTTTTTGGCTGAGAAGCATAATCCATTTAGCTTATGAGACTGCTGGCCAGCAGCCTCCTGAAAGAATTACAGCTCATTCTACTAGAGCGGTAGCTTCCACATGGGCTTTTAAACATGAGGCCTCTGTTGAACAGATTTGTAAGGCGGCGACTTGGTCTTCGCTTCATACTTTTTCTAAATTCTACAAATTTGATACTTTTGCTTCCTCGGAGGCTATTTTTGGGAGAAAGGTCTTACAGGCAGTGGTGCCTTCCGTTTAAGTGCCTGCCTTGTCCCTCCCTTCATCCGTGTCCTAAAGCTTTGGTATTGGTATCCTACAAGTAATGGATGAACCCGTGGACTGGATACACCTTACAAGAGAAAAGAAAATTTATGCTTACCACCCGATACATTTCTTTCTCTTGTGGTGTATCCAGTCCACGCCCCGCCCTGTCACTTTAAGGCAGGTGTTTTTATTTTTTAAATTACAGTCACCACTGCACCCTATAGTTTCTCCTTTTTCCTACTTGTCTTCGGTCGAATGACTGGAGTGGGGCTTAGGGGAGGAGCTATATAGACAGCTCTGCTGTGGGTGTCCTCTTGCAACTTCCTGTTGGGAAGGAGAATATCCCACAAGTAATGGATGAACCCGTGGACTGGATACACCACAAGAGAAAGAAATTTATCAGGTAAGCATAAATTTTGTTTTTATCACCAATTTTGCTTTGTCTTCTTGGTATTCTTAGTTGAAAGGTAAACCTAGGAGGCTCATATGCTAATTTCTTACTGTAATGATGTGATAATATTTTACTGTGAATTGCAACTTAGCGAGTTGTGTAATTGTTAATTTTATGTATAATTTTAGAGTGTGCACTCAAATTTTAAAGGGACTGTAAATAATAACACTGCATACCCACTAACTATTCATTCCATTCTATGGGTATTCTAAACATTTTATTGTGCAGAGTGAAAGCGCTACGGAAGCGATTAAAAACTATTTAATATATTTACCGTTTTGTTTCCCCCCCCCTCTATCCGCCCATGCAGCCTGTGTAATTTTTTTTCAGAGACAGTGCTGCAGGGCAGTTACGTCACACTCTACACTTCACACGCCCATCTCATTACCCGGAGCGCGCATTCAGAGTTAGTCTGCTTCACAATATAAGCAGTGGATCGCGATGCAAAGCGCATTGCGATTTACTGCTTATATGACATTGGTTTATGAAAAGTGTGTGACAAAATAAATATGAGTTATGCTCTGTGTTTTTTTTTTCTTCTAAAATATTTATGGCAAAGATGATTGAGGGTGAAATATATTTTATATTATACAAACCATTAGTGTAATTAAAATAATGCTTTTTATTTCAAAATTTATTACACTTGCTCGTTCGCCTGTAGGAGTGATTCACCGCTCTATTAGAAACACAGAATCGCAATGCACGACGAAGCATTGAGATTCTGTGTACAGGGAAGAAGCAAGAATGCAGTGCGCATGCGCACGTCAAGAGGGAACGCGCGCTGACAAAATAGGAAAAGACGGACGTTCGATCGGCTGTTGGCTGCAGGGGCAATGACGGTAAGTATAAAAAAAAAATCTTTTTCCGTAGGCGGACAGACAAGGCGAGTATTACAGAAAATAAAATATATGTTTTTAACGCTTCCACTGCGCTTTTGCTCTGCATAAACTTGATTAAAGTGATGGTAAATTTGCCTCCATAGCTTTACATATTCTGAAAGCTCTTGTCATTACTAGCATATTGATGTGCTTATTTTTTCAAAACTCAATTAAACTTCTAAAAATCAGCGTTTTTTTTCAGGCTCCGTTACCTGATTCAATGCAGCCCCTGTCAGAGATTTTCTTATTGTGGTATTTGATTGGCATCTCTTTCAGCCAATAGGAGCCTCACCATGCGCCCCATGGATTTTACTCACAGCACGCTCCCGTGCTTGTAACTCTGCCTGGAAGTAAAACTGCACATGCGCAACTCATTACGCTATTTGCACAACTAAATACCTGTACCCGTTAGCAGCCTCACTGTTTTAGTTGTGCAAATAGCGTATTGAGTTACACATGCACAGTTTTACTTCCAGGCAGAGTTACAAGCACGGGAGCGTGCTGTGAGTAAAATCCATGGGGCGCATGGTGAGGCTCCTATTGGCTGAAAGAGATGCCAATCAAATACCACAATAAGAAAATCTCTGACAGGGGCTGCATTGAATCAGGTAACGGAGCCTGAAAAAAAACGCTGATTTTTAGAAGTTTAATTGAGTTTTGAAAAAACATAAGCACATCAATATGCTAGTAATGACAAGAGCTTTCAGAATATGTAAAGTTATGGAGGCAAATTTACCATCACTTGATATATTATAAATTTCAAAAGGAAACTTTTTATTTATCATTGTTTACAGTCCCTGAATTAAGTTATTGCAGATTACTTTTACGCTATTTTAATTTTAATATTGCTTTAAATAACTTTTTGACTGATTAAACGCATTTTGCCTTTAGCCATTAGAGCGCTTCTCTTATTACACACATTCTTTATAGCATTCTTACTGTTAACTACAGGAGCAGTTTAAGAGAAGTTTGACTTTTTTTTCCCATACCTTAGCCTAAATTTGATTGAATACCTTGAAGGCCACCTCTTATGTGAAAGCATTTTGTCAGTTTTTCAAGACTAGAGGGCATTAGTTCATGTGTGTCATATAGATAACATTGAACTCGCACACGTGAAGATACCTAGGAGTGAGCACTGATTGGCTAAAATGCAAGTCTGTCAAAAGAACTGAACTAAGGGGGCAGTCTGCAGAGGCTTAGATACAAGGTAATCGCAGGAGGTAAAAAACTAAATTTATGCTTACCTGATAAATTTCTTTCTTTTGCGATGTACCGAGTCCACGGTTTCATCCTTACTTGTGGGATATTATCCTTCCCTACAGGAAGTGGCAAAGAGAGCACCCACAGCAGAGCTGTCTATATAGCTCCCCCCTTAACTCCACCCCCCAGTCATTCGACCGAAGGCTTAGGAAGAAAAAGGAGAAACTATAAGGTGCAGAGGTGACTGAAGTTTTCAATAAAAAATACTTTGTCTTGAATAGACAGGGCGGGCAGTGGACTCAGTACATCGTCAAAGAAAGAAATTTATCAGGTAAGCATAAATTTTGTTTTCTTTTGCAAGATGTACCGAGTCCACGGTTTCATCCTTACTTGTGGGATACCAATACCAAAGCTTTAGGACACGGATGAAGGGAGGGACAAGACAGGAACCTAAACGGAAGGCACCACTGCTTGCATAAGCTTTCTCCCAAAAATAGCCTCTGAAGAAGCAAAAGTATCAAATTTGGAAAATTTGGAAAAGGTATGAAGCGAAGACCAAGTCGCAGCCTTACAAATTTGTTCAACAGAAGCATCATTTTTAAAAGCCCATGTGGAAGCCACCGCTCTAGTAGAGTGAGCTGTAACCCTTTCGGGAGGCTGCTGTCCAGCAGTCTCATATGCCAAACGGTTGATGCTCTTCAGCCAAAAGGAAAGAGAGGTAGCCGTAGCCTTTTGACCTCTACGCTTTCCAGAATAGACAACAAAGAAGATGTTTGACGGAGATCTTTTGTTGCTTGCAAATAAAACTTCAAAGCACAAACCACGTCCAAGTTGTGCAACAGACGTTCCTTCTTAGAAGAAGGATTAGAACACAGAGAAGGAACAACAATTTCCTGATTGATATTCCTGTTAGTAACAACCTTAGGAAGGAATCCAGGTTTGGTACGCAAAACCACCTTATCAGCATGGAAAACAAGATAAGGCGAGTCACATTGTAATACAGATAGTTCAGAAACTCTTTGAGCTGAAGAGATAGCAACTAGAAACAGAACTTTCCAAGATAGAAGCTTAATATCTATGGAATGCATGGGTTCAAATGGAAGAACTAAATTCAAACTCCATGGCGGAGCAACAGGTTTAAACACAGGCTTGATTCTAACTAAAGCCTGACAGAACGCCTGAATGTCTGGGACATCCGCCAGACGCTTGTGCAATAGAATAGACAAAGCAGATATCTGTCCTTTTAAGGAACTAGCTGATAATCCCTTCTCCAATCCTTCTTGGAGAAAGGACAAAATCCTAGGAATCTTGATCTTACTCCATGAGTAACCTTTGGATTCTCACCAATAAAGATATTTACTCCATATCTTATGATAGATTTTCCTGGTGACAGGCTTTCGAGCCTGAATCAAGGTATAAATGATCGACTAAGAAAAACCCCGCTTTGATAAAATCAAGCGTTCAATCTCCAAGAGGTCAGACGCAGAGAAATTAGATTGGGATGCTTGAACGGACCTTGAATCAAAAGGTCCTGTCTCAGCGGTAGAGTCCATGGTGGAAGAGAAGACATGTCCACCAGGTCTGCATACCAAGTCCTGCGTGGCCACGCAGGTGCTATCAAAATCACTGAAGCTCTCTCCTGTTTGATTCTGGCAATCAGACGCGGAAGGAGAGGGAATGGTGGAAACACATAAGCCAGGTTGAACGACCAGGGTACTGCTAGAGCATCTATCAGTACTGCCCAAGGATCCCTTGACCTGGACCCGTAACAAGGAAGTTTGGCATTCTGACTAGACGACATCAGATCCAATTCTGGTGTGCCCCATAGCTGAATCAGTTGAGCAAACACCTCCGGATGGAGTTCCCACTCCCCCGGATGAAAAGTCTGACGACTTAGAAAATCCACCTCCCAGTTCTCTACCCCTGGGATATAGATTGCTGATAGATGGCAAGAGTGAGTCTCTGCCCATCGGATTATTCTGGAAACTTCTATCATTGCTAGGGAACTCCTTGTTCCCCCCTGATGATTGATATAAGCCACAGTCGTGATGTTGTCCGACTGAAATCTGATGAATCTGGCCGAAGCCAGCTGAGGCCACGCCTGAAGAGCATTGAATATCGCCCTCAGTTCTAGAATATTTATCGGTAGGAGGGCCTCCTCCTGAGTCCATAAACCCTGTGCTTTCAGGGAATTCCAGACTGCACCCCAGCCCAGTAGGCTGGCGTCTGTCGTCACTATAACCCACGCTGGCCTGCAGAAACACATTCCCTGGGACAGGTGATCCTGTGACAATTACCAAAGAATAGAATCTCTGGTCTCCTGATCCAGATTTATCTGAGGAGATAAATTTGCATAATCCCCATTCCACTGTTTGAGCATGCATAGTTGCAGTGGTCTGAGATGTAAGCGAGCAAACGGAACTATGTCCATTGCCGCTACCATTAGACCGATTACCTCCATACACTGAGCCACTGACGGCCGAGAAATGGAATGAAGAGCTCGGCAGGTGGCTAAAATTTTTGATTAAGTACAAAAAGGGGAAGATTAGTGTGCGCTAGAGGATGGCATTTCTAAACACTACTCTAAAGATACAATCTCTGTATTGTATCAACACAAGTAAAAACCAATAGCGAAGCCTAAGCTTCAAGATAGAGTGAGTGCGCTTTTGAGCTTAAAGTATACACACCATATAGAAATTATTGTTCGAATTTAATGAACATATTTAAGCAAAATACACAAAAATATAGAAACAACTAAATATAGGGACGTCTCCCTGTATATTAAAAGACTCAGATAAAAATCCTGACTTATTATAAATGCAGGTAAAATCCTATATAGGCTAAGCAAAAAATTGCAGATGACAATTAAGAATATATGATATCATAGAGATGCTAAAATGTATGGCATAACAATGATGTAATAAAACATAAAATAAAAACACGAGGAATGAATAAATGATAAGCACCAAGTTCATATGTATAATCACAGTGCAGGTAGCCGTATGCAATCGGCATAGGTGTTGTAACACTTGTAAGAAAATGACGGCTTGGATTCGTATGCTAAAAGTTTGCTCCACAAACAATTGCAAGGTACTATACCGTAAGTTCAGAGGGTGTTACCGAGAAAAAGAGAGATCCTTCGGTCAAACCTTGGACCGCGGCTGCAGTAACTGCCGTTCCTGGGGATAGAAGTGTACAGACCTCTGCACATGTGAGTCGGCGTCTGACGTCACAGACTTCCCATCCGCTCTTCTCAGATTGTTGTTAGATGTTCCAGCAGCGTGAAGGAAAACAGCTGATTGCTGTGTCCTGATGTCAGCTCGCTGTAAAGGCAGACTTGCCTGCTGTAGATGTACTTGTTGGTCCAGTAGAATGGTGGGGCACAGGTTCTCCCTCACCTTAGGATATGTAAAGATGATATTAACCCGGGTTAAAAGTTGCAGTGCAGACTGCACTGGAATGTCCTTTTTTCAAAGTCACAGTGTCACAAATGCAAGCGACGCGTTTCGCCCTCCCTTGGGCTTTATCAAGAGAGTTACTGCAGCCGCGGTCCGAGGTTTGACCGAAGGATCTCTCTTTTTCTCGGTAACACCCTCTGAACTTACGGTATAGTGCCTTGCAATTGTTTATTCATTCCTCGTGTTTTTATTTTATGTTTTATTACATCAGTGTTATGCCATACATTTTAACATCTCTATGATATCATATATTCTTAATTGTCATCTGAAATTTTTTGCTTAGCCTATATAGGATTTTACCTGCATTTATAATAAGTCAGGATTTTTATCTGAGTCTTTTAATATACAGGGAGACGTCCCTATATTTAGTTGTTTCTATATTTTTGTGTATTTTGCTTAAATATGTTCATTAAATTCGAACAATAATTTCTATATGGTGTGTATACTTTAAGCTCAAAAGCGCACTCACTCTATCTTGAAGCTTAGGCTTCGCTATTGGTTTTTAAAATTTTTGATTTCCTGACCTCCGTCAGAAATATTTTCATGTCCACCGAGTCTATCAGAGTCCCTAGGAATGAAACTCTTGTGAGAGGGGAAAGAACTCTTTTTTACGTTCACCTTCCATCCATGAGATCTTAGAAAGGCCAACACGATGTCCGTGTGAGACTTGGCTAGTTGGAAAGTCGACGCTTGAATTAAGATATCGTCTAGATAAGGAGCCACTGCTATGCCCCGCGGCCTTAGGACCACCAGAAGGGACCCTAGCACCTTTGTGAAAATTCTGGGAGCCGTGGCCAACCCGAAGGGAAGAGCCACAAATTGGTAATGCCTGTCCAGAAAGGCGAACCTGAGGAATGGATGATGATCTCTGAATAGGGATGTGTACATACGCATCCTTTAAGTCCAGGTGGATCATTGGTAAAATAGTCCGCATGGTCTCCATCTTGAAGGATGGGACTCTGAGGAATTGGTTTAGGATCTAGAGATCTAAGATTGGTCTGAAGGTTCCCTCCTTTTTGGGAACCACAAACAGATTGGAGTAAAACCCTTGCCCTGCTTTCGGAGGGTCTTCTACATGTATGTATGTAGGTCTTCTACACAGCTTAAGAACGCCTCTCTTTTTGTCTGGTTTGCAGACAATTGAGAAAGATGAAATCTCCCCCTTGGAGGAGAATCCTTGAAGTCTAGAAGGTATCCCAGGGTTAGGATTTCTAAAGCTCAGGAGTCCTGAACATCTCTTGCCAAGCCTGAGCAAAGAGAGAAAGTCTGCCCCCTACTAGATCCGCTCCCGGATCGGGGGCTACCCCTTCATGCTGTCTTGGTGGCAGCAGCAGGCTTCTTGGCCTGTTTACCTTTGTTCCAAGCCTGGTTAGGTCTCCAGACTGACTTGGATTGAGCAAAGTTCCCCTCTTGCCTTGCAGCAGGGGAAGAGGAAGCGGGACCACCTTTGAAGTTTCGAAAGGACCGAAAATTATTTAGTTTGGTCCTCATCTTATTTGTCTTATCCTGAGGGAGGGCATGACCTTTCCCTCCAGTGATATCTGAGTCTGTCTGAGGGAGCATCTTTCCTGAATCAGAAATCTCTCCCTCAGACAGCAAATCCCTCACCCCTACTTCAGAACATTGTGAGGGTACATCGGATACGGCTACTAAAGCGTCAGAAGGCTCAGCATTTGTTCTTAACCCAGAGCTACTGCGCTTCCCTTGCAACCCAGGCAGTTTAGATAAAACCTCTGTGAGGGTAGAATTCATAACTGCGGCCATATCTTGCAAGGTGAAAGAATTAGACGCACTAGAGGTACTTGGTGTCACTTGTGCGGGCGTTACTGGTTGTGACACTTGGGGAGAACTAGATGGCATAACCTGATTTCCTTCTGTCTGAGAATCATCCAGCGCCAAACTCTTATAAGTCAAAATATGCTGTTTGCAATTTATAGACATATCAGTACAAGTGGGACACATTCTAAGAGGGGGTTCCACAATGGCTTCTAAACATATTGAACAAGGAGTTTCCTCAATGTCAGACATGCTGAACAGGCTAGTAATGAGACAAGCAAGCTTGGAAAACACTTTATTCAGTGAAAAAACAATTTTAAAAAAACGGTACTGTGCCTTTAAGAGAAAAAAAGGCATACACGATCTGCAAAACTGCTTAAAAATGCATCAAACTTTTCGAATTTTTTACAGCAGATTCAATAAGCTTTAGTAAGATTGCACCACAAGCAAATTAAACATTTAACCCTTAAATATGGAAACCAGATTGACAAAGTGCCAAAAACCGGAAAAAAACAGAATTTATGCTTACCTGATAAATTACTTTCTCCAACGGTGTGTCCGGTCCACGGTGTCATCCATTACTTGTGGGATATTCTCCTCCCCCACAGGGAAAGGCAAGGAGAGCACACAGCAAGAGCTGTCCATATAGTCCCTCCCAGGCTCCGCCCCCCCAGTCATTCGACCGATGGTTAGGAGAAAAAAAGGAGAAACTATAGTGTGCCGTGGTGACTGTAGTGTATAGAGAAAGAAATTCTTCAAACCTGATTAAAAAACCAGGGCGGGCCGTGGACCGGACACACCGTTGGAGAAAGTAATTTATCAGGTAAGCATAAATTCTGTTTTCTCCAACATTGGTGTGTCCTGTCCACGGTGTCATCCATTACTTGTGGGAACCAATACCAAAGCTTTAGGACACGGATGAAGGGAGGGAGCAAATCAGGTTACCTAAACAGAAGGCACCACTGCTTGCAAAACCTTTCTCCCAAAAATAGCCTCTGAAGAAGCAAAAGTATCAAATTTGTAGAATTTGGACAAAGTGTGCAGAGAAGACCAGGTCGCTGCCTTACATATCTGATCAACAGAAGCCTCGTTCTTGAAGGCCCATGTGGAAGCCACAGCCCTAGTAGAGTGAGCTGTGATTCGTTCAGGAGGCTGCCGTCCGGCAGTCTCGTAAGCCAATCGTATGATGCTTTTCAGCCAAAAGGAAAGAGAGGTAGCAGTAGCTTTTTTGACCTCTCCTCTTGCCAGAATAAACTACAAACAGAGAAGACGTTTGTCTGAAATCCTTTGTTGCTTCTAAATAGAACTTTAAAGCACGGACTACATCTAAATTGTGTAACAAGCGTTCCTTCTTTGAAACTGGATTCGGACACAAAGAAGGCACAACTATTTCCTGGTTAATATTCTTGTTGGAAACAACCTTTGGAAGGAAACCACGTTTAGTACGCAAAACAACCTTATCTGAATGGAACACCAGATAGGGCGGATTACACTGCAGAGCAGATAATTCAGAAACTCTTCTAGCAGAAGAATAGCAACCAAAAACAGAACTTTCCAAGATAACAACTTGATATCTATGGAATGTAAGGGTTCAAACGGAACCCCTTGAAGAACTGAAAGAACCAAATTTAGACTCCAGGGAGGAGTCAAGGGTCTGTAAACAGTTTTGATCCTGACCAAAGCCTGAACAAAAGCTTGAACATCTGGCACAGCTGCCAGTCGTTTGTGTAACAAGACAGATAAAGCAGAAATCTGTCCTTTTAGAGAACTCGCTGATAATCCCTTATCCAAACCTTCTTGGAGAAAGGAAAGGATCCTAGGAATTTTAATCTTACTCCATGAGAATCCCTTGGATTCACACCAACAGATATATCTTTTCCATATTTTATGGTAATCTTTCTAGTCACAGGTTTTCTGGCTTGTACCAGAGTATCTATCACAGAATCCGAAAACCCACGCTTAGACAAAATCAAGCGTTCAATTTCCAAGCAGTCAGCTGGAGAGAAACTAGATTTGGATGTTCGAATAGACCTTGTACTAGAAGATCCTGTCTCAAAGGTAGCTTCCATGGTGGAGCCGATGACATATTCACCAGGTCTGCATACCAAGTCCTGCGTGGCCACGCAGGAGCTATCAAAATCACCAAGGCCTTCTCCTGTTTGATCCTGGCTATCAGCCTGGGAATGAGAAGGAACGGTGGAAACGCATAAGCTAGGTTGAAAGTCCAAGGCGCCACTAATGCATCCACTAGAGTCGCCTTGGGATCCCTGGATCTGGACCCGTAGCAAGGAACCTTGAAGTTCTGATGAGACGCCATCAGATCCATGTCTGGAATGCCCCATAATTGGGTCAACTGGGCAAACACCTCCGGGTGGAGTTCCCACTCCCCCGGATGAAAGGTCTGACGACTCAGATAATCCGCCTCCCAGTTTTCCACTCCTGGGATGTGGATCGCAGACAGGTGGTAGGAGTGATCCTCCGCCCATTTGATGATCTTGGTCACCTCTCTCATCGCCAGGGAACTCCTTGTTCCCCCCTGATGGTTGAAGTAAGCAACAGTCGTCATGTTGTCTGATTGGAATCTTATGAATCTGGCCTTTGCTAGTTGAGGCCAAGCCCGGAGAGCATTGAATATCGCTCTCAGTTCCAGGATGTTTATCGGGAGAAGAGACTCTTCCCGAGACCATAGACCCTGAGCTTTCAGGGAATCCCAGACCGCGCCCCAGCCTAATAGACTGGCGTCGGTCGTGACAATGACCCACTCTGGTTTGCGGAAGCTCATTCCCTGGGACAGGTGATCCTGAGTCAGCCACCAACGGAGTGAGTCTCTGGTCTTCTGATCTACTTGAATCACTGGAGACAAGTCTGTATAGTCCCCATTCCACTGTTTGAGCATGCACAGTTGTAATGGTCTTAGATGAATTTGCGCAAAAGGAACTATGTCCATTGCTGCAACCATCAACCCTACTACTTCCATGCACTGAGCTATGGAAGGCCGTAGAACAGAGTGAAGAACTTGACAAGCGTTTAGAAGCTTTGACTCTCTGACATCTGTCAGGAAAATCTTCATTTCTAAAGAATCTATTATTGTTCCCAAGAAAGGGACTCTTGTTGACGGAGACGGGGAACTTTTTTCTATGTTCACCTACCACCCATGAGATCTGAGAAAGGCTAGAACAATGTCTGTGTGAGCCTTTGTCTTTGAAAGAGACGACGCTTGAATTAGGATGTCGTCCAAGTAAGGTGCCACTGCAATGCCCCTGGGTCTTAGAACCGCTAGAAGGGACCCGAGCACCTTTGTGAAAATCCTTGGAGCAGTGGCTAGTCCGAATGGGAGAGCCACAATAGGTAATGTTTGTCCAGAAAGGCGAACCTTAGGAACTGATGATGATCTTTGTGGATAGGAATATGCAGATACGCATCCTTTAGATCCACGGTAGTCAAAAATTGACCCTCCTGGATTGTAGGTAAAATCGTTCGAATAGTTTCCATTTTGAACGATGGCACTCTGAGAAATTTGTTTAGAATTTTTAAATCCAGAATTGGTCTGAAAGTTCCCTCTTTTTTTGGGAACTACAAACAGATTTGAGTAAAACCCCTGACCTTGTTCCACAGTTGGAACTGGGAGTATCACTCCCATCTTTAACAGGTCTTCTACACAATGTAAGAATGCCTGTCTCTTTACTTGGTTTGAAGATAAGTGAGACATGTGGAACCTTCCCCTTGGGGGTAGTTCCTTAAATTCTAGAAGATAACCCTGAGAGACTATTTCTAGTGCCCAGGGATCCTGAACATCTCTTGCCCAAGCCTGAGCAAAGAGAGAGAGTCTGCCCCTACTAGATCCGGTTCTGGAAAAGGGGCTACCTCTTCATGCTGTCTTGGTAGCAGCAGCAGGTTTCTTGGCCTGTTTACCCTTGTTCCAGCCTTGCATTGATTTCCAAGCTGGTTTAGTCTGGGAAGCGTTACCCTCTTGTCTAGAGGCTGCCGAGTTGGAAGCCGGTCCGTTCCTGAAATTGCGAAAGGAACGAAAATTGGACTTATTCTTAGCCTTGAAAGGTTTATCTTGTGGGAGGGCATGGCCCTTTCCCCCAGTGATGACTGAAATAATCTCTTTCAATTCTGGCCCAAAAGGGGTCTTACCTTTGAAAGGGGTATTAAGCAATTTTGTCTTGGAAGATACATCCGCCGACCAAGACTTTAGCCAGAGCGCTCTGCGCGCCACAATTGTAAACCCTGAATTTTTTGCCGCTAACCTCGCTAACTGCAAAGCGGCGTCTAAAATAAAGGAATTAACTAACTTAAGTGCATAAATTCTGTCCATGACTTCCTCATACGGAGTCTCCCTACTGAGCGACTTTTCCAGTTCCTCGAACCAGAACCACGCCTCTGTAGTGACAGGAATAATGCACGAAATAGGTTGAAGGAGGTAACCTTGCTGTACAAAAATCTTTTTAAGCAAACCCTCCAATTTTTTATCCATAGGATCTTTGAAAGCACAATTGTCCTCAATAGGAATGGTCGTGCGCTTGGCTAGAGTAGAAAACTCCCCCTCGACCTTAGGGACTGTTTGCCATGTGTCCTTCCTGGGGTCGACCATAGGGAACAATTTCTTAAATATAGGAGGAGGGACAAAAAGGTATGCCTGGCTTCTCCCACTTCTTATTCACTATGTCCGCCACCCGTTTAGGTATCGGAAAAGCATCAGGGTGCACCGGGACCTCAAGGAACTGTCCATCTTGCACAATTTTTCTGGGATGACCAGATTGTCACAATCATCCAGAGTAGATAGCACCTCCTTAAGTAATGCGCGGAGATGCTCTAATTTAAATTTAAATGTCACAACATCAGGTTCTGCCTGCTGAGAAATTCTTCCTGTATCAGAAATTTCCCCACCTGACAAACCCTCCCTCACTGCCACTTCAGATTGGTGTGAGGGTATGACAGAAAAATTATCATCAGCGCCCTCCTGCTCTACAGTGTTTAAAACAGAGCAATCGCGCTTTCTCTGAAATGCTGGCATTTTGGATAAAATATTAGCTATGGAGTTATCCATTACTGCCGTCAATTACTGCATAGTAACAAGCATTGGCGCGCTAGAAGTACTAGGGGTCGCCTGCGCGGGCATAACTGGTAGAGACACAGAAGGAGATGATGTAGAACTATGTCTACTTCCTTCATCTGAGGAATGATCCTGGGCAACTTTACAATTTGTGACAGTTCTGTCCTTACTTTGTTTGGACGCAATGGCACAATTATCACACTATATTTGAAGGGGGAACCACATTGGCTACCATACATACAGAACATGATCTATCTGAAGGTACAGACATGTTAAACAGGCTTAAACTGGTTAATAAAGCACAAAAAACGTTTTAAAACAAAACCGTTACTGTCTCTTTAAATGTTAAACAGGGCACACTTTATTACTGAATATGTGAAAAACTATGAAGGAATTATCTAATCTTTACCAAATTTTCACCACAGTGTCTTAATACATTCAAAGTATTGCACCCCAATTTTCAAGCTGTTAACCCTTAAAATGTGGAAACCGGAGCCGTTTTAACCCCCTTACAGTCCCAGCCACAGCCTTTGCTGCAACTTCACCAATCCCAGGGGGGTATATAATACCAAATGAAGCCTTCTAGGAACGTTTTTAGTGGATTCCAGACCCTCACACATGCAGCTGCATGTACTGAACTCAAAATTAACTGCACAGTAATGGCACGAAAATGAGGCTCTGCCAACTACAGAGAAAGGCCCTTCCTGACTGGGAAGGTGTCTTAACAAGTGCCTGGTGCTAAAAACGTTCCCCAATGTTATAAAAGTGTGAAATACAACTTCAAACTGCATATAATACTTAAATAAAGCAATCGATTTAGCCCCTAAAAGTGTCTACCAGTTTATAGCCCATAATAAGCCCTTTATTCTGTTTGAGACTAAGAAAATGGCTTACCGATCCCCATGAGGGGAAAATGACAGCCTTCCAGCATTACACAGTCTTGTTAGAAACATGGCTAGTCATACCTTGAGCAGAAAAGTCTGCAAACTGTTCCCCCCAACTGAAGTTATCTCATCTCAACAGTCCTATGTGGAAACAGCAAACGATTTTAGTAACTGCTGCTAAAATCATAATCCTCTCACAAACAGAAATCTTCATCTCTTTCTGTTTCAGAGTAAATAGTACATACCAGCACTATTTTAAAATAACAAACTCTTGATAGAAGAATAAAAAACTACAACTAAACACCACAAACTCCTCACCATCCCCGAGGAGATGCTACTTGTTCAGAGCGGCAAGGAGAATGACTGGGGGGGCGGAGCCTGGGAGGGACTATATGGACAGCTCTTGCTGTGTGCTCTCCTTGCCTTTCCCTGTGGGGGAGGAGAATATCCCACAAGTAATGGATGACACCGTGGACTGGACACACCAATGTTGGAGAAAACCCTGTCAGCACCTTGCCACAGCTCTGCTGTGGCGCCTACCTGCCCTTAGGGATTGGAAATGAGGGGTTAAAGCTTCGTTTTGGCCCAAAAAGTTCACCAGGACCCTCCGGTGTTGTAGCTTGCTGCTTGTCAAGAGAAAACAACTGCGCAACTGAGGCGCGAAATTAGGCCCCGGCCATCTCACTCAATGTTTCTAAGGCCTCCCAAAAACACACAAAGCGTTTTAACTAGCCATGTGGGGTCTAAAACCCCAAAAAAGTCATGTACCCTCAATAAAGTTGTCCCTCAAAAACTTATTAACAGCACTCCCAGTACACACAACCGTTTGTTCATATCATTCAAACTGAGTGTCAACCATAATTTCAATTAGCCCTTATGCAAGCTTAGTAATGCCACTATAAGTCTAGGATTACTTCTTACCCTTACCCTCGTGGGGATACTGTCAGCCTTTCTGAAATATCACAGCCTCTCCAGAAAAAATGACTGAACATACCTCATTGCTGTATAGCATGAAAAACGTTCCTCACACTGAAGTTTTCCTGTACTCCTCAGCCTCTGTGGGAACAGCATTGGATCTTAGTTACAAATGCTAAGATCATCATCCTCCAAGCAGAAATCTTCATCCATCTCCTGCCTGAGAGTAAATAGTACACACCGGTACCATTTTAAAATAACAAACTCTTGCTTGAAGAAAATAAAAACTAACAGTTTATCACCTCTTTCACTTTACCCTTCCTGCTTAGAGCCGGCATAGAGAATGACTTGGGGGTGGAGTTAAGGGGGGAGCTATATAGACAGCTCTGCTGTGGGTGCTCTCTTTGCCACTTCCTGTAGGGAAGGATAATATCCCACAAATAAGGATCAAACCGTGGACTTGGTACATCTTGCAAAAGAAAGTGTATTATTATTATTGTTATAACGGTGTTGGTTATGCAAAATTGGGGAATGGGTACTAAAAGGGATTATCTATTTTTTAAACAACAAAAATTCTGGTGTTGACTGCCCCTTTAAATAAAATGTGTTTAACACATAATGTTTACAAGAAAAAAAATAATTAAACTAATTGCTAAAGACAATTGTTAGACAGGCCAGCTAACGTTCACCTAAGTAGTAGTGGTAAGGAAGACAGGCCAACTGGGCATACCTGCTTGTGGTATTGTCAATATCACATGTAATATAAAATACATTTGTAAATAAGAGAAAAATGTACCTGATATGAACAATGTTCCTTTGAGGAGGATAGTAAAATAAACTAATGCTTGCGTTGTTCTGTAACGACAATAAAATGAAAGAAACAAGTTATGCTTCATGTATCCAAAGTACAACTGTTTTACCCATATATAAACATATAAATGTGCGCACAGAACAGCCGCCTCATCAGCATATACACACAAGCTGTCAGACAATGAAAAGCACAACCTCACATACATATACACAAGCTGTCAGACATTTAGGGCTAGATTACAAATGAGGCGCATTTGCTTTTTTGCAAGTAATATTTTTTTCACAAGCGTTTTTCATCGTGCTGACATTACAAGTAGAGTGAAATCGCGATTGCGCTAGAGCAAATCGCCATTTACGCTTCAACCCTTCCCGCAATCTCAGAGATGTGGTTAACTGTTTTCAGAAACAAAAAAGTTGCACAAAAAACTTCAAAAAATACATTATAAAGTACAGTTACACTCATTAACACTGTCTAATAAAGATGATGTTATAAAAATATTGCACAAAAAGGTTATAAGGGTTTGAAGATATGATATCTCTCAGCTGCAAAAGGGCTTTAACATTGAGATACATATACATACATATTAATGTGTGTGTGTATATATATATATATATATATATATATATACATACATACACACACAAAAAATGCGTCACTAATCTAGCCCTAATTGTATACACTAATATGAGCGCACACAACTGCAACTAGATACATAATGCAAATTTAGTTGCTACCTGCAGTGATATTAGAGTGACAGTAAATTGCAAACTAAAAAAATAAATAAAAAATAAATTCAAATGTACTTTTATTATCAATTTTGCTTATTGATATTATATTGTGACTGGTAGGTGCTATGTATCAAACTAATGCATTTACTAATTCAGTTTAAAGAACTGAAAAAAGGATACTTTGCAAGCACTTTATCATCCCTAGTTTATATCATGCGTGGATCACAAAAAATAAAAATCAACTTTGTTAGAGAAAAAAACAAAACAATAAAAAGTGGGTTTATAAAAAAGCATTAATGGGTACAGTAGTGAGACCTAACAATTATCTCAGTATGTTGTCTGACCCACTAATAGGGTCAGTATGTTCCGCATATATCTTATGGAACTAATTTATTATTGGAGATGGGCAATATGGACTGTGCATTGTGTATAGGATTGATACTTGGCAGGATATCTATAGTGTCACAAGTTATGTCCACATATAAGAAATCATGTTTGTCCTGTTCTATAAAGAGGGGAGTGTTTTCACTTAAATCCAAAAGTTACAGCTATAGTATTATCGTGCATAAATAATGTAAAACCGTACGCCTTTGGTTATTATATCAAGTGAGACTAGCTCAATTCATCATTTTCTCCACTTTTGGATAAATAGCTTTGAGGCATTAAAAAAGGTGAACAAGATTCTTTTATAAAAACACTACACCATAGTTTCTCAACCGCGGTCCTCAAGTACCCCCAACAGGTTTTCATTATATCTGAGCCAGTGCACAGGTGAAATAATCAGTTTATGGGAGAGAGTAGGATAGTAACCATGGTGTTACTGATCAGCTGATTACTTCACCCGTGCACTGGTTCAGCTATAATGAAAACCTGGCCTGTTGGGGGTACTTGAGGAACATAGTTGAGAGACACTGCACTATACTAGAAGTCCATTTTATGTGTGTATCTCAACTTGTGATAGATTATATATATTATATAATGTGTGAAGATAGTTAAAGTTAAGCCAGCACTACACCTTCTTAATTAAAAGTCCAAATTTATTGAAATTTCCATAAAATGAGAACAAAGTAAAGTGCAATAGCTATTTAAGGTACTAGCTTGTCTAACATGTTTCGGCCGTAGCCTTAATCATAGACCTAGTTAAAACAAATGTGTGATTAAAACATATACCCTTAGCTTAATGCTTATTGGATAGAATGTGACCAATTGAACATCACTAGGATTAACTCCCTCATGTCATATTAACCCTTATATGGGCTACATTATACTAATAATTGCTTGCTTTGTTTGAAACAATAAAATTGAAGTCACAGGAATGCACTATGTCTAAATTTACAATTATATATATATATATATAATATTGTGTACATAATGCAGAAAAAATGTTACAAAGTAAATGACAGTTAAACACATAGGTAAAGTATGTTCATGTACATCTTTTGGAAGGCTTTGAAATTTAACCTTGCAGAACATGCTGTGTTGAAATTATATATATATATATATCACAGATTAACCTTATCCTAAACCATATCAGTTCCATAAACTCATATAACATATATATCCTATAAGACAATCAAGAGCTTATTGCTCAATTTAAAGGGGACCTACAATGTCTATAAACCAAATACTGCTGATTGGCAATATCCTTAGAAATGTCATAGCAATGTGTGGTTATATTTATACAAAAGAAAGTAACTACCATAGACACGATATATTGTTATTTAACCTATAGTATTTAGTTCTATTTGGAACTGTATAATAATGATGTAGGTGCTATTATTAGGTTCACATGTCTCATTCATACATGTAGCATATTGGTAGGATAACATGAAAAAGTCTTCTGTGTGTAAGCGATACCTTAGTGAGATAATGATCTCAATCATTATTCATAGTCACCCTTACTAACAAATGTGTCGTTAACTCAATTCAATGATAATCCTATTTATTTCTGGTATCTCTATGTGACTGGTTTGTATTGGGACGATTTATTCCCAAAAGTTTATGATGTCATAAATGGAATTGAAGCCTTTTGGGACCCTAGTGTCCAGGGAGAAAATCCAGAAAGCCTCTCTCTTCAACAGTAGTTCAAATCGCCACCTCTTCTTGGCTTTTTGATTTTCTCTATTATTTTCCATTTGAAGATATGATTTGACCAAGTATGTTTGTCTATAAAATGTTTTGCTAATTCAGACTTAGCCTCAGACCTCTTTATGTCTGAGAGGTGTTTCCGGATTCTCTCCCTGGCTTTTCTAGAGGTACATCCTACATATTGTTTATCAGAACATGTACACCAGGCCAGATAGATTACATATTTTGATCTGCAGTTGACGCAACCCTCTATTGTGTAAACCTTAGAAGTAATGTTAGATTTAAACATTTCTCCTCTGTCAATAAAGCCACACGGTATACATTGCCTGTAGCTGCCTCTGTACATCCCGTTTGTGGTTAGCCAGGAACTTGTAGCATTATTACATGGTAAATCACTGGGTGATAGCATATTGCCCAAAGTGACACCCTTCCTATAGGAAAACCTACATCCTTTTTGGACTACCTCAATAAGTCCCTCATCAGCTGCTAACATCGGCATATGTTTACTAATAATTTTACATACTTTCCTATCTATCTCGTCAACTTCCTTTCCAATTTTTTCTAACAGTGGCTTTTTATGTCCTCTGTCATGGAGTCTGTTCTTTAAATCCTCGCTATGCTTCTTATATTCCTGATTACTTGAACAATTCCTTTTTAATCTAATTACTTGTCCCTTCACTATTGATTTCTGTACACTGGCAGGATGACTACTCTTACCGTGTAGTAAAGTATTACCTGAGATAGGTTTTCTGTAATTTGTGGTTTCAACACTATTGGTTTCTATATTTGATGTCAATCTGAGATCCAGATAGCATGCAGTCGACTTGTTGTACTCAAACGTACATTTTAGACCCCATATATTATCATTAAGATAATTCACACACTTTAATTTTGGGAATAAATCATTCCAATACAAACTAGTCACATAGAGATACCAGAAATAAATAGGATTATCATTGAATTGAGTTAACGACACATTTGCACTAAAGGGGACTATGAATAATGATTGAGATCATTATCTCACTAAGGCATCACTTACACACAGAAGACTTTTTCATGTTACCCTACCAATATGCTACATGTATGAATTGAGACATGTGAACCCAATAATAGCACCTACATCATTATTATACAGTTCCAAATAGAACTAAATACTATAGGTTAAATCAGTGTTTTTCAACCAGTGTGCTGTGGCACACTGGTGTGCCGTGAGAAATCCTCAGGTGTGCCGCGGCAGACTGACAACAGTGTGACATATTTTTTAAATTTTGCTTGTTTTTTATTCTGAGCCGTTTTTTTTATTTTGAGTGAGATGATGACTGAGGGTAACAGTGTAGTGGCAGCTCGCTCCGCCAACCAGTGTTCACACTTGGAAGGAACCCCCACCCACCACAACACGTGTCTAGGGCCGGCTCTACACAACGCAACACTTCAATCCCCCATGAATGCTGGCGCAGCTTTGCTCCTCCTCCAGAACAGTTCCAGCCAGCGGGGGTGTCCCTCTTTCAAATTTTGAAATATTGGGAGGTATGTGACAGGCTCATCAGGCATCATTTACAACCATGACATATTGACATTCATTCACAGACAATCATTATGATTGTTTGTGAATGAATGTCAAAGGCCCCTATATAACAAAGTATGGCGGACCTGATCCGCGCCAGACCTCACTGAATACGGAGAGCAATACTCTTGTGAGCTGCTGGTGCAATGCCGCCCCCTGCAGACTCGCGGCCAATGGGCCGCCAGCAGGGGGGTGTCAATCAACCCGATCGTACTCGATCTGGTTGAATTGCGGCGGTCTGTCTGCCTGCTCAGAGCAGGCGGACAGGTTATGGAGCAGCGGTCTTTAGACCTGCAGGCTCGCCAGAAACACGGGGCCTCAAGCTCTATCTGGAGCTTGATAGATATGCCCCAATATGTCATTTATAGTTTGTAGGAGGCATGACAGCACAGTACAGTGTGTGTGTGTGTATATATATATATATATATATATATATATATATATATATATATATATATATATATATATATATATATACACACTGTATTAGGCTACAATGTGTGATTTTGTAAAATTTTGGCATGGTGGTGTGCCGCAGGATTTTTTAATGTAAAAAAGTGTGCCACGGCAAAAAAAAGGTTGAAAATCACTGGGTTAAATAATTAACCTGATATTGAGATATTGCAATTGGACACAAAACAATATATCGTGTCTATGGTAGTTACTTTCTTTTGTATAAATATAACCACACAGAACTTACTCTGCTGAGCTGAGGAAATTGTGAGGTAAAATATATTCCTTTTTTATATAGAGATGCTCAGGTGATATTTTCCTGTCAGCTTTTTACAGTTATACTGCATCCGTTTCAAATGATTTAGCATATGAGTATTATGTCCATTTAAGTATCACTTCTCTTCCCACAACCCCCAGTCATTCTCTTTGCCTTAGGTGCAAGGAGGATGTGAAGTTTTAGTGTCTGAAGATTGGATTTATTTCACTTCAATCAAGATTTTATTATTTTGAAAGCCAGAGTAGGCTTACTCTGATCTTTATTCTCAAGATTGGGTTTAGCCGTACTCCACTTTAGTCTCTTCAGTAGGGCAGCGGTGGCTTTCAAGCAGTTAGGAACTGGTGAGGTGGGCCTCACTGCGTTTTCCCAACATGTTGCTGTCCCTGTATAAAAAGCCTGAGTAGGTTTACTCTCTTTTTTTCTACTGGTCCCTGTGAGGAGCGGCATCCTCTCACGCTGTGTAGGCTGTCCTGCCGGACGGCTAGACTGCAGATAAGTACTTTTGTCTTCTAGGTATGGAGACTGTGCACTTAATAAGGTTGAGCTGCAGAATTATATGGGACAGGGTAATCTTTGTAAGGATATGTATAGGCAGGAAGCAGGCACTTTTTATTGTGACAGGGGACTTGTGGGGGTTCTTACTTTTTATTGATCTAAAAGTAGGGCTGGGCGATATGGGCAAAAAAATAATAAATTGCGATTTAATTGCGCTTTTCTTATAAATGACTAACACCTTCATTTTTCAATAAAAAAAAATATTTAAGACTACAGAATCTTAATGTAAATAAATCACAAGAAATCCCCCTTTAGACAGCTCCAGACTTTTATAGTGTACATAACCAGCAGCATCAATCCTTAGAGTATTTAAAGCGGTATTGTGAAGACTCACCAACGTAAGTAAATTCAAGCGGATACCAAGCAGCCTATTCAGCCTCCGGATCGTTCACCACTCTGTGGGTCCCCGGGCCGGTACGAAGCACCTTAGACTGCCGTTGCTGTATCTTTTTATCAGGTAAGTCCCGAACTCCGTGAGAGCCTCCGCCTCTGTGAATGCCTGTTGACACACACCGGCGTCTTACGATGACGTCATCAGCCGGTCAGTAAGCCGGGTACTGCAAGCCTTTGTCCTGGAGAACGCCGAGGTTTAAGCTGGTTGTTTAGACGGCAACAACATCAAAAAAGAAGAAATCCAGCAAACCTCCCAGGCGTATAATCAATCAAAGATTTATTTGGAAAACCGTGCACAAAAACATATAAAAAAAAGGGTAAAACATACAGAATGTCCCAACAACCTGGAACAGATAAAGGAATCGTCCTACGCGTTTCAGCAGATATTCGCCTTATTCATGGACATAATTTACTCCACACCAACTTGTCTATTTAAACACACCCTTGTCATCAGGTGTGAGAGCTCCAGGTACTAATTATTAAAGGGACAGACCTAGAATATCACCATACTGAAATAAAGACAGACTAAAAATAATGAGCATTACATTAGGGGGAGATTGCAACGTTAATACTTTAAATGTTAATACTTTAAATGTTAATATAGCATATAAAGAAATATACAAATCTCAACAATTTATAAACATGGGCTAAACATATATATATAATTTGAGTAGCATATTCTACCATAAGCATCTAGTTAAAGACTTATATAAATGGGATCTGCCTCTGTTTATTGTAGAGCCTCCATGCGAGAAAATATTTATGAACTGATATACTAATGCCTTAACAATAACCATAAGTTTTGAAAATAAACGGTAGTGAGTGCATCATATTATTAATTACCCCAATAACAGCATGACATATATTGTATACCTGAGAGGACTTATTAATGAAGAACAACAGAGAGGGCGTTGCAAAAGACAATGAGGAGATGCACAAAACAGTGTGTATAAATTTTTATATATGGTTCAGAGCAAGCTGTGCTAATTCTAATAATAATGTATCTAGAATAAATTAATAAAGATGGAATTTTACTCTATTAATACATAGAGATAAAGAATATATACAAGCCAATCTAAACTATACTACTGTGTACCCATCTTAAATACATGATGTAAATCCTCTTTAGTATAGATTATCACATTTTGCTACTTAATGTACTTCCTGGGATCATAATATAAATCCTATCTATTAATGCCTCCAAAAATTAATGACATCACCCACTATGTTGAAACCATCTGGAATCCTGGTTTTCATTTTGAAAATCCAGAAAGCCTCTTTGTATGAAAGTTTAGTTACTCTATCTCCACCACGTATGGCAGGTTTGATATGGTCAATAATTTGCCACTTTAGACTATTAACCACTTTGTTGTGGACATGTATAAAGTGTCTGGCAAGGTCAGAGCATTCGATACCATGCTCAATATTCTTGAGATGCTCCCTGATCCTATTTCTACACTCTCTAGAGGTGCACCCAATGTATTGTTTTTTACATTCCACGCAATCTATGAGATAGATTACGAAGACAGAGCGACAGTTGGTATATGTATCCAACTCATAGACCTTCTGTGTGGTGTATGATTGAAAATTCTTAGTAACTTTTGTGAATCCACAAGCAATGCAATTGCTGTAGTGACACCTATAGTGCCCTTTTACATTTAACCAGCTATTGCTTCTTGTCTGTGTACTTCTAAGTAGACTAGGAGAAACTGCATTACCTATCGTATAGCCTCTACGCGAGACAAAGTTGCATCCCTTCTGCACAAGATCTTTGAGGCTGTCCTCAGCAGTCAAAATTGGGAGATGCTTTTTCACTATATCACATATTGCATTAAATTGTGCACTATATGTGGTTATGAATGTAGGTCTGGAGTTATCAAAACGTTGTTTATTCACTAGGGCTTTGTTATCAAGGAGGAGGGTTTCTCTATCTAATCTGGTTACTTCTAGGAGGGCTCGATCTATTGTTTTTATATGATAGCCTCTCTCTAGGAGATCTTTTCTCATTTTCAAGCTCTCTGTGATAAAGACTTCATTGTCAGTACAATTACGTTTTAACCTTATGAATTGCCCTTTGGCTATTCCAAAACCCATATGTTTTGGATGATTGCTTTGGCCATGTAATATCGCATTCGCCGCAATTGGTTTGCGATATAAAGTTGTCTTTATCTGCTGAGTGTCTGTTTTTCCAATCAATAGGAGGTCTAAGTAGGGTATAGATTCTTTATTACTCTCATATGTAAACTGTAAATTAGCATCATTGGAGTTGAGAAATTGAACAAACTCCTTTAATCTAGATGGACCCCCTGTCCAAACGAACAGGAGGTCATCAATGTATCTTTTATACATAGTAATGTAACCCCTGAAGGGATTTGCATCTCCAAAGACGTGGCATGCCTCCCACCAACCCATATATAGGTTGGCGTAGGCTGGGGCAAATTTAGCCCCCATGGCAGTGCCACGTCTTTGGAGATAAAAAGTCCCCTCGAATTGGAAAAAATTATGGGTTAGTAAAAAATCCAAGGTTTGAATTAGAAAGGTCTTAAGATTGCCGTCATAGTTACTGAATCTGTCCAGCATGTATGAGATGGCTTCTAAACCCTTTTTATGAGGGATAGCAGAATACAGACTAACTACATCTATAGTAAGCCATTCCGCTGCGTCTGTCCAAGCTACCTCTTTTAGACAACCCAAAAGGTGCTTCGTATCTTTGAGATATGATGGAAGACCATAGACTACTGGTTGTAGTAGAGATTCAATCCATGTTGAAATATTTTCAAATAGAGATCCTATACCCGCCACAATAGGCCTTCCTTTCACCCCCTCCAAGGATTTATGAACCTTGGGGAGGTGATGGAATATGGGGGTAACTGGATCTTGAACAGAGATAGTCTACAGTGCCCTGGTCTAAAACCCCCATCTCCAAGCCATCATCTAACAGTGATACGAGCTGCTGCCTATATTTCTCAGTTGGGTTATATCTGAGAACTTCATAGACGTCAGCATCATTTAGTTGCCTAAGAGCTTCCTCCAGATATGACTGCCTATCCTGCACCACCACACATCCACCCTTATCCGCCCTCTTTATTACAATATCCTCCCTAGATTTTAAATTATTAAGGGCCTTAGATTGTTTTTCATTTAAATTAGGATAAGGATGCTTGGTGTCATTAAAGAGTGCAATAAGGTCTTCTTCAATTCTGTGGTGAAAAGCTTCTAAGAATGGACCTCTCTCCCTAGTTGGATAAAATATAGACTTTGGTGTATATCCACCATGTGTACATTTAAGCGGAATTTCATCAACTATTGATTCCTTGGCTAGGTCATGTGCCTTTAATAGATCACACGCCTCTGTGAAATCAACTATGTCATATATTTTAGGTAGAGTATCACTAGAGTAGGTAAAGTCTACATCTCTGCTATCATGTGTTTCATCTTTTTTCCAAAAAAATTTCCTTAATGTGAGATCCCGAACCATTTTATTCACATCTACAATAGTGTTGAACAAGTTAAATTTATTAGTTGGTACATAACCTAATCCAAAACTCAATACTTCTTTCTCCTCTCTAGTAAGAGTATAATTTGAAATATTGATTACATTCATAGTGCATATTTGTTTCTTCCTCCTCTCTTTTGCCTCCTTGCCCCTCTGCCTCTTGCTCCTCTTCCTATGCTTCCTCCTCTCTCCCTGGTGTTGGGATCTGCCTGAAAAACCTGCTGATCAATGTTATAATCTGGATTTATATGTTGTTTTAGTATAGGATTAGGAGTGTCATTATCCCTTAAAAAATCCTGCCTCCTTAAATCATCTGATGTTGCTACATTGGTATTTTTAGATACATTTCTATTATTACTACTACTATTGTATCTTGTGACTATAGGATCAACTCTAGTAATGCCTGTATTCTTAGGTTTAACTATTTGTTCACTATGTGCTGGCTGCATGCTTTTAGGCAGTACTATGTCAGCTTGCTGTAAAGTATTCTCTTCAGGGTTTTGCTCTAAAAACGTTACATGTTTTTCTACTGGTGAAGTTGTCCTGGCTCTATTTCTGGACCTAGATCTAGATCTGGATCTGTTATTACTACCAGAATTACTACGTGTGTGCCAGGTATAGACCCTGTCATGTGCATGGTCATCACTATCTCTAATGAATTTTTTAAGTTTAAAGTTATCCAGCTCCACCTTAAACTTATCTATAGATTCTTTCAGCAGAGTGTCCATATCCCCATATTTGGGGTGCAACACATAGTCATTAAGCTGTGCTTGTAATTCAGACAGTTCATCTCTTGTTTTGTGTAAGACAGTCTCTTTATAGGATATTATTAACTCCATTAGTCTCCTTGAGCAGTCCGTTAAAATGGCATTCCATTTAGCAATAAAGGAAGAGTCATTTGTCTGAAATGTGGGATATTTGTTAAGACGTAGCCCCCTGGGAATTAAACCCATTATAAGATATTTCTCTAGGGCACGTTTGTCCCACCATGTTTTGTATTCCTTAATAAGGGTACGTTCCATATACAAAAATATGTCACTCATAGATAGAGTCTCTTTTTGATTAATGAAGGTGTCTTCAATTGTCAGCCTGTCCATTTCAATATGTGACATAGGTCTGAGAGAATAAAGATCACGGTTTTCCATGTTTTCCATATTTATAGCCCCTTATTGCAAAGGGTATTTGTAAAATATAAATAAAGGGCTTTGGACACAGTGTGTATGACAACACTATTGTAGATGTGAATAAAATGGTTCGGGATCTCACATTAAGGAAATTTTTTTGGAAAAAAGATGAAACACATGATAGCAGAGATGTAGACTTTACCTACTCTAGTGATACTCTACCTAAAATATATGACATAGTTGATTTCACAGAGGCGTGTGATCTATTAAAGGCACATGACCTAGCCAAGGAATCAATAGTTGATGAAATTCCGCTTAAATGTACACATGGTGGATATACACCAAAGTCTATATTTTATCCAACTAGGGAGAGAGGTCCATTCTTAGAAGCTTTTCACCACAGAATTGAAGAAGACCTTATTGCACTCTTTAATGACACCAAGCATCCTTATCCTAATTTAAATGAAAAACAATCTAAGGCCCTTAATAATTTAAAATCTAGGGAGGATATTGTAATAAAGAGGGCGGATAAGGGTGGATGTGTGGTGGTGCAGGATAGGCAGTCATATCTGGAGGAAGCTCTTAGGCAACTAAATGATGCTGACGTCTATGAAGTTCTCAGATATAACCCAACTGAGAAATATAGGCAGCAGCTCGTATCACTGTTAGATGATGGCTTGGAGATGGGGGTTTTAGACCAGGGCACTGTAGACTATCTCTGTTCAAGATCCAGTTACCCCCATATTCCATCACCTCCCCAAGGTTCATAAATCCTTGGAGGGGGTGAAAGGAAGGCCTATTGTGGCGGGTATAGGATCTCTATTTGAAAATATTTCAACATGGATTGAATCTCTACTACAACCAGTAGTCTATGGTCTTCCATCATATCTCAAAGATACGAAGCACCTTTTGGGTTGTCTAAAAGAGGTAGCTTGGACAGACGCAGCGGAATGGCTTACTATAGATGTAGTTAGTCTGTATTCTGCTATCCCTCATAAAAAGGGTTTAGAAGCCATCTCATACATGCTGGACAGATTCAGTAACTATGACGGCAATCTTAAGACCTTTCTAATTCAAACCTTGGATTTTTTACTAACCCATAATTTTTTCCAATTCGAGGGGACTTTTTATCTCCAAAGACGTGGCACTGCCATGGGGGCTAAATTTGCCCCAGCCTACGCCAACCTATATATGGGTTGGTGGGAGGCATGCCACGTCTTTGGAGATGCAAATCCCTTCAGGGGTTACATTACTATGTATAAAAGATACATTGATGACCTCCTGTTCGTTTGGACAGGGGGTCCATCTAGATTAAAGGAGTTTGTTCAATTTCTCAACTCCAATGATGCTAATTTACAGTTTACATATGAGAGTAATAAAGAATCTATACCCTACTTAGACCTTCTATTGATTGGAAAAACAGACACTCAGCAGATAAAGACAACTTTATATCGCAAACCAATTGCGGCGAATGCGATATTACATGGCCAAAGCAATCATCCAAAACATATGGGTTTTGGAATAGCCAAAGGGCAATTCATAAGGTTAAAACGTAATTGTACTGACAATGAAGTCTTTATCACAGAGAGCTTGAAAATGAGAAAAGATCTCCTAGAGAGAGGCTATCATATAAAAACAATAGATCGAGCCCTCCTTGAAGTAACCAGATTAGATAGAGAAACCCTCCTCCTTGATAACAAAGCCCTAGTGAATAAACAACGTTTTGATAACTCCAGACCTACATTCATAACCACATATAGTGCACAATTTAATGCAATATGTGATATAGTGAAAAAGCATCTCCCAATTTTGACTGCTGAGGACAGCCTCAAAGATCTTGTGCAGAAGGGATGCAACTTTGTCTCGCGTAGAGGCTATACGATAGGTAATGCAGTTTCTCCTAGTCTACTTAGAAGTACACAGACAAGAAGCAATAGCTGGTTAAATGTAAAAGGGCACTATAGGTGTCACTACAGCAATTGCATTGCTTGTGGATTCACAAAAGTTACTAAGAATTTTCAATCATACACCACACAGAAGGTCTATGAGTTGGATACATATACCAACTGTCGCTCTGTCTTCGTAATCTATCTCATAGATTGCGTGGAATGTAAAAAACAATACATTGGGTGCACCTCTAGAGAGTGTAGAAATAGGATCAGGGAGCATCTCAAGAATATTGAGCATGGTATCGAATGCTCTGACCTTGCCAGACACTTTATACATGTCCACAACAAAGTGGTTAATAGTCTAAAGTGGCAAATTATTGACCATATCAAACCTGCCATACGTGGTGGAGATAGAGTAACTAAACTTTCATACAAAGAGGCTTTCTGGATTTTCAAAATGAAAACCAGGATTCCAGATGGTTTCAACATAGTGGGTGATGTCATTAATTTTTGGAGGCATTAATAGATAGGATTTATATTATGATCCCAGGAAGTACATTAAGTAGCAAAATGTGATAATCTATACTAAAGAGGATTTACATCATGTATTTAAGATGGGTACACAGTAGTATAGTTTAGATTGGCTTGTATATATTCTTTATCTCTATGTATTAATAGAGTAAAATTCCATCTTTATTAATTTATTCTAGATACATTATTATTAGAATTAGCACAGCTTGCTCTGAACCATATATAAAAATTTATACACACTGTTTTGTGCATCTCCTCATTGTCTTTTGCAACGCCCTCTCTGTTGTTCTTCATTAATAAGTCCTCTCAGGTATACAATATATGTCATGCTGTTATTGGGGTAATTAATAATATGATGCACTCACTACCGTTTATTTTCAAAACTTATGGTTATTGTTAAGGCATTAGTATATCAGTTCATAAATATTTTCTCGCATGGAGGCTCTACAATAAACAGAGGCAGATCCCATTTATATAAGTCTTTAACTAGATGCTTATGGTAGAATATGCTACTCAAATTATATATATATGTTTAGCCCATGTTTATAAATTGTTGAGATTTGTATATTTCTTTATATGCTATATTAACATTTAAAGTATTAACATTTAAAGTATTAACGTTGCAATCTCCCCCTAATGTAATGCTCATTATTTTTAGTCTGTCTTTATTTCAGTATGGTGATATTCTAGGTCTGTCCCTTTAATAATTAGTACCTGGAGCTCTCACACCTGATGACAAGGGTGTGTTTAAATAGACAAGTTGGTGTGGAGTAAATTATGTCCATGAATAAGGCGAATATCTGCTGAAACGCGTAGGACGATTCCTTTATCTGTTCCAGGTTGTTGGGACATTCTGTATGTTTTACCCTTTTTTTTATATGTTTTTGTGCACGGTTTTCCAAATAAATCTTTGATTGATTATACGCCTGGGAGGTTTGCTGGATTTCTTCTTTTTTGATGTTGTTGCCGTCTAAACAACCAGCTTAAACCTCGGCGTTCTCCAGGACAAAGGCTTGCAGTACCCGGCTTACTGACCGGCTGATGACGTCATCGTAAGACGCCGGTGTGTGTCAACAGGCATTCACAGAGGCGGAGGCTCTCACGGAGTTCGGGACTTACCTGATAAAAAGATACAGCAACGGCAGTCTAAGGTGCTTCGTACCGGCCCGGGGACCCACAGAGTGGTGAACGATCCGGAGGCTGAATAGGCTGCTTGGTATCCGCTTGAATTTACTTACGTTGGTGAGTCTTCACAATACCGCTTTAAATACTCTAAGGATTGATGCTGCTGGTTATGTACACTATAAAAGTCTGGAGCTGTCTAAAGGGGGATTTCTTGTGATTTATTTACTTGCTGTGACTGGCTAATTTTCCCTCTGACATTTCGACTAGTATATAACCCCACGCTGTCATACACACTGTGTCCAAAGCCCTTTATTTATATTTTACAAATACCCTTTGCAATAAGGGGCTATAAATATGGAAAACATGGAAAACCGTGATCTTTATTCTCTCAGACCTATGTCACATATTGAAATGGACAGGCTGACAATTGAAGACACCTTCATTAATCAAAAAGAGACTCTATCTATGAGTGACATATTTTTGTATATGGAACGTACCCTTATTAAGGAATACAAAACATGGTGGGACAAACGTGCCCTAGAGAAATATCTTATAATGGGTTTAATTCCCAGGGGGCTACGTCTTAACAAATATCCCACATTTCAGACAAATGACTCTTCCTTTATTGCTAAATGGAATGCCATTTTAACGGACTGCTCAAGGAGACTAATGGAGTTAATAATATCCTATAAAGAGACTGTCTTACACAAAACAAGAGATGAACTGTCTGAATTACAAGCACAGCTTAATGACTATGTGTTGCACCCCAAATATGGGGATATGGACACTCTGCTGAAAGAATCTATAGATAAGTTTAAGGTGGAGCTGGATAACTTTAAACTTAAAAAATTCATTAGAGATAGTGATGACCATGCACATGACAGGGTCTATACCTGGCACACACGTAGTAATTCTGGTAGTAATAACAGATCCAGATCTAGATCTAGGTCCAGAAATAGAGCCAGGACAACTTCACCAGTAGAAAAACATGTAACGTTTTTAGAGCAAAACCCTGAAGAGAATACTTTACAGCAAGCTGACATAGTACTGCCTAAAAGCATGCAGCCAGCACATAGTGAACAAATAGTTAAACCTAAGAATACAGGCATTACTAGAGTTGATCCTATAGTCACAAGATACAATAGTAGTAGTAATAATAGAAATGTATCTAAAAATACCAATGTAGCAACATCAGATGATTTAAGGAGGCAGGATTTTTTAAGGGATAATGACACTCCTAATCCTATACTAAAACAACATATAAATCCAGATTATAACATTGATCAGCAGGTTTTTCAGGCAGATCCCAACACCAGGGAGAGAGGAGGAAGCATAGGAAGAGGAGCAAGAGGCAGAGGGGCAAGGAGGCAAAAGAGAGGAGGAAGAAACAAATATGCACTATGAATGTAATCAATATTTCAAATTATACTCTTACTAGAGAGGAGAAAGAAGTATTGAGTTTTGGATTAGGTTATGTACCAACTAATAAATTTAACTTGTTCAACACTATTGTAGATGTGAATAAAATGGTTCGGGATCTCACATTAAGGAAATTTTTTTGGAAAAAAGATGAAACACATGATAGCAGAGATGTAGACTTTACCTACTCTAGTGATACTCTACCTAAAATATATGACATAGTTGATTTCACAGAGGCGTGTGATCTATTAAAGGCACATGACCTAGCCAAGGAATCAATAGTTGATGAAATTCCGCTTAAATGTACACATGGTGGATATACACCAAAGTCTATATTTTATCCAACTAGGGAGAGAGGTCCATTCTTAGAAGCTTTTCACCACAGAATTGAAGAAGACCTTATTGCACTCTTTAATGACACCAAGCATCCTTATCCTAATTTAAATGAAAAACAATCTAAGGCCCTTAATAATTTAAAATCTAGGGAGGATATTGTAATAAAGAGGGCGGATAAGGGTGGATGTGTGGTGGTGCAGGATAGGCAGTCATATCTGGAGGAAGCTCTTAGGCAACTAAATGATGCTGACGTCTATGAAGTTCTCAGATATAACCCAACTGAGAAATATAGGCAGCAGCTCGTATCACTGTTAGATGATGGCTTGGAGATGGGGGTTTTAGACCAGGGCACTGTAGACTATCTCTATGTTCAAGATCCAGTTACCCCCATATTCCATCACCTCCCCAAGGTTCATAAATCCTTGGAGGGGGTGAAAGGAAGGCCTATTGTGGCGGGTATAGGATCTCTATTTGAAAATATTTCAACATGGATTGAATCTCTACTACAACCAGTAGTCTATGGTCTTCCATCATATCTCAAAGATACGAAGCACCTTTTGGGTTGTCTAAAAGAGGTAGCTTGGACAGACGCAGCGGAATGGCTTACTATAGATGTAGTTAGTCTGTATTCTGCTATCCCTCATAAAAAGGGTTTAGAAGCCATCTCATACATGCTGGACAGATTCAGTAACTATGACGGCAATCTTAAGACCTTTCTAATTCAAACCTTGGATTTTTTACTAACCCATAATTTTTTCCAATTCGAGGGGACTTTTTATCTCCAAAGACGTGGCACTGCCATGGGGGCTAAATTTGCCCCAGCCTACGCCAACCTATATATGGGTTGGTGGGAGGCATGCCACGTCTTTGGAGATGCAAATCCCTTCAGGGGTTACATTACTATGTATAAAAGATACATTGATGACCTCCTGTTCGTTTGGACAGGGGGTCCATCTAGATTAAAGGAGTTTGTTCAATTTCTCAACTCCAATGATGCTAATTTACAGTTTACATATGAGAGTAATAAAGAATCTATACCCTACTTAGACCTCCTATTGATTGGAAAAACAGACACTCAGCAGATAAAGACAACTTTATATCGCAAACCAATTGCGGCGAATGCGATATTACATGGCCAAAGCAATCATCCAAAACATATGGGTTTTGGAATAGCCAAAGGGCAATTCATAAGGTTAAAACGTAATTGTACTGACAATGAAGTCTTTATCACAGAGAGCTTGAAAATGAGAAAAGATCTCCTAGAGAGAGGCTATCATATAAAAACAATAGATCGAGCCCTCCTAGAAGTAACCAGATTAGATAGAGAAACCCTCCTCCTTGATAACAAAGCCCTAGTGAATAAACAACGTTTTGATAACTCCAGACCTACATTCATAACCACATATAGTGCACAATTTAATGCAATATGTGATATAGTGAAAAAGCATCTCCCAATTTTGACTGCTGAGGACAGCCTCAAAGATCTTGTGCAGAAGGGATGCAACTTTGTCTCGCGTAGAGGCTATACGATAGGTAATGCAGTTTCTCCTAGTCTACTTAGAAGTACACAGACAAGAAGCAATAGCTGGTTAAATGTAAAAGGGCACTATAGGTGTCACTACAGCAATTGCATTGCTTGTGGATTCACAAAAGTTACTAAGAATTTTCAATCATACACCACACAGAAGGTCTATGAGTTGGATACATATACCAACTGTCGCTCTGTCTTCGTAATCTATCTCATAGATTGCGTGGAATGTAAAAAACAATACATTGGGTGCACCTCTAGAGAGTGTAGAAATAGGATCAGGGAGCATCTCAAGAATATTGAGCATGGTATCGAATGCTCTGACCTTGCCAGACACTTTATACATGTCCACAACAAAGTGGTTAATAGTCTAAAGTGGCAAATTATTGACCATATCAAACCTGCCATACGTGGTGGAGATAGAGTAACTAAACTTTCATACAAAGAGGCTTTCTGGATTTTCAAAATGAAAACCAGGATTCCAGATGGTTTCAACATAGTGGGTGATGTCATTAATTTTTGGAGGCATTAATAGATAGGATTTATATTATGATCCCAGGAAGTACATTAAGTAGCAAAATGTGATAATCTATACTAAAGAGGATTTACATCATGTATTTAAGATGGGTACACAGTAGTATAGTTTAGATTGGCTTGTATATATTCTTTATCTCTATGTATTAATAGAGTAAAATTCCATCTTTATTAATTTATTCTAGATACATTATTATTAGAATTAGCACAGCTTGCTCTGAACCATATATAAAAATTTATACACACTGTTTTGTGCATCTCCTCATTGTCTTTTGCAACGCCCTCTCTGTTGTTCTTCATTAATAAGTCCTCTCAGGTATACAATATATGTCATGCTGTTATTGGGGTAATTAATAATATGATGCACTCACTACCGTTTATTTTCAAAACTTATGGTTATTGTTAAGGCATTAGTATATCAGTTCATAAATATTTTCTCGCATGGAGGCTCTACAATAAACAGAGGCAGATCCCATTTATATAAGTCTTTAACTAGATGCTTATGGTAGAATATGCTACTCAAATTATATATATATGTTTAGCCCATGTTTATAAATTGTTGAGATTTGTATATTTCTTTATATGCTATATTAACATTTAAAGTATTAACATTTAAAGTATTAACGTTGCAATCTCCCCCTAATGTAATGCTCATTATTTTTAGTCTGTCTTTATTTCAGTATGGTGATATTCTAGGTCTGTCCCTTTAATAATTAGTACCTGGAGCTCTCACACCTGATGACAAGGGTGTGTTTAAATAGACAAGTTGGTGTGGAGTAAATTATGTCCATGAATAAGGCGAATATCTGCTGAAACGCGTAGGACGATTCCTTTATCTGTTCCAGGTTGTTGGGACATTCTGTATGTTTTACCCTTTTTTTTATATGTTTTTGTGCACGGTTTTCCAAATAAATCTTTGATTGATTATACGCCTGGGAGGTTTGCTGGATTTCTTCTTTTTTGAGAATCTTAATGTGCATGTTTCTCAATGTCCAATACACCACTCTGGGAGCATAAAAATACAAACCACATGTGTGTGTGCGTAAATATATATATATATATATATATATATATATATATATATAAAAATCAGTGACGTGCGGTAAGGTCAGAGGCTGGTGAGGCACTATGATATGCCCGACAATATGAACCCAATAGATGTAGCTTAAATATACAATTAATTTAGCAGGTTGCACAAGGGCAATTAGCATTATTAACACACGCATACAGGTAAGAAACTAATTAAAATCTGATTATATAGGCAAAAGCAGTTCTATTTATACTCATTGAAGAAAAATTAAAAAATAGAGTGCATGGTCTTCCCTTCCCAGAGGCAGAACTTTATTCATTTTATGTGATGAGATTGAAATTTTTCTGCAGGTCCCTTTGAATTGAAATATTAAAAATTAGACAGTTACACAAAAACATTGTTTCTCAACTGCAGTACTCAAGTACCCCCCAGCAGGGCAGGTTTTCATTATAGGTGATTCAGTGCACAGTTGAAATAATCCGTTTATGGGTGAGAGCAGGTTAGTAACCATGGTGTTACTGCTCAGCTGATTACTTCACCTTTGCACTGCTTCAGCTATAATAAAAACCTAGCCTGTTTGTGGTACTTGAGGACCACGGTTGAGAAACACTGCACAAAAGCACCAGCTCATCTGCAATATGTTGATTACCTGTAGAATAAAGCAGTTGGTTAATATTGCATGAGCTGAAAATTGTACTGCAAAATAGCTTCTGAGAAGAAGAAAAAAACAGACGACTTTTTTAAAAAAAAATAAAGCGCTTTAATAAAATAACAAGAATTAAACAAATTCTAACAGGTGTGGTGTAGTAAACTGGGGAAAGGCAAACTTTTTATGTTTGCACTGCAGACAGACATGCTGTATTTTCACTTGAGTTGGACCTACACAGTCTCATTTATAAATGAAGTCCATTCTGCGGTCTTTCAAAACAAACTTCTCAATCACTTCGTTGTAAAAGTGCTCTTGATTTGTTTCCTTTAATTGTAAAAGTCTTGGCATCTCTATGGATAAGAGTGCCAGTGATGACAGTCTGCCTTGGTCCGTACGGTTCCTACTGTGTTTTTTAATCCGCTTTAACGCAGAAAAAGATTGTTCCACAGAGGCTGTTGTAGCTGGAATTGTGAGCACTAGCTTGAATAGCTTAAAAGCCTCTGGAAGACCCTTCAGCAGATCGTTTTCAGCCACAAAGTTGAGGAGTTCTAATGGTGATTTGCATTCGTTCCTCACGCTTTCTGTGCTGTACAAACCCACCAGATCACACTTGAGTCTAAGAAAGTCAAAGTGCTTTCCATATTTTGAAAGAGCTAGCAGTTTGGTGTCATCAAAATTTTCTGAGATCTCTTTAAGTTTTGTGCAGTCCACCAAACTTAGAAATGCTAGCTCATCAAAATGATCAAACCGAGCTTTCATCTGAACAGTGACATTGTCCAGTATATTATAAAACAGCTTTCTCCTAATATCTTTAATTGGATCTTTGCCTCTCTGATTTTCTGTGAGGGCAAGTCTGACACGTTTTTCCTCAAATCGTTCATAGAACGCATCAAAGTCTTCTCTCTGGCGTTGAAGAAATGACATTGTGTCACGAATTTGATCACAGCAGAATCCAATATCCATGACTCTATTCTGCAGTATACGGAAGAGTATATCAGTTTTTAAGAGAATCTCCTCATATACCATTAGTAGAAAGCAGGTTGATGCTTTACTTAGCCATAGATCAAATCCATCAGCCAACAGTAAGGTGTCACCATCCCATTCAGCTTCATGTTCACTTATAATATTGAACATAGCACGGAGATCTGTTTGGTACATGTTGACCGTCTGCACTAGTTTTGAATTTGTACTCCATCTGGTGGGTTCTGCTCTTGGCAAACGTTTCTTTACAACATCGGCCAGTAGGTGGGCTCGCTTGGTAGAATGACTGAAAAAAGAGCAAAGTTTTTCAAGTTTTGCAAAAAAACCTGTACACTCAGGTATACATTTTGCAGAATTTGAGAGCACGAGGTTCAATTCGTGGGCATAACAATGTATAAATGTGGCTTCAGGAATTTTTTCTTTGATCTTGGCTTGCACCCCATTAAGATCTGATGCCATTACAGCAGCTCCATCGTAAGTTTGAGCTACCAGCTTTTCAAAACAATTGTACTTCTCCAATACACCAAATACATAATTAGCAATAGCTGGTGCTCGTCTGTCAATCACTTCATCAAATCCTAAGAACGCCTCCTTCACCTCAAAAGTCCCCTCACTGCTCATCACATAACGTAAAATTACAGAGATCTGGCATTTGTTTGTGACATCAGTTGTCTCATCTACTTCAACAGCAACAAATGTGGCTGCATCAATCTCCCTTTTTATGTCCTCTCTAATGACATCAGATACTGCTTCAATCAAATCATTTTGTACTCTGTTTAATAAACCAGAAAAAACTGTGGATGTCTCCAAATGATTTGCCAAGTTTTCATTACTCTCTGCTCGAAAATATACACTCTCTACATAGTTGCCACGATTGTAAGAGTTTGCACCTTCATTGTTCCCACGAAATGCCAATTCCAGTTTTGCTAGGTGTATGGTTGTATCAATAAGGTGTTTTAAAATTTCACGGTTTTCTTTAACTTTAGCATTGTGTTCGCGAATTTCTAATCTCCGCTGTTCGTTTAAATCTGCATCTATCCTTGGAGTTCCAAACGTTTTAAAAGCAATTAGGTTATGGATGTGAGCGAGTGATTTCTCATGTTTATTGAGGCCCCTGGATAAATATTTCAAATCTGAAAATCCTGTTGTCCAAACGTTGTCGGTAGTGGAGAACAGAAGGCATGGAAAGCAGTAAAGGCGATTATTTGTTGCACAACCACACAGCCATTCTTTTTTCTGGTACCACTCTGTCTGAAAAGGTCTTGTTATATTCTTTTGTTGCTGAAGTAGGTCCTTAAGCTCAGGTATTGGTCTTCCATTATTTATCACTTCCAGTTTAGCTTGAAAGTTAAGTCTGGAAAAATTCCTGAAATTCTCCATATTTCAAAAGGCGTCAAACTGTAGACCTGGAAAGAGAGAGAAATTAGAGGGAGAGAACAACAGAAAAACAAAAAGTAAATAAAAACTTAAGAAACAGATTGTATAAAAACAGGAAATAACTTACTTTTTGCATAATGAGCACCCCAGAGGCAGAACTTTTTTCACTTTCTGCAATGAGATTTTTTTAGTGAAAATTTTTCTGCAGGTCATTTTTGAATGAAACAAAATTGTAAATTTGTCAGTTACACTAAAGCACCAGATCAATTGCAATGTGTTGGTTAACTGGAGAATAAAGCAATATTTAAAGTTTTATAATCTAGTGCAGTAGTTGAAAATTGCATTGCAAATTAGCTGCAGACAAAAAAAGTAATTGTAAAATGTCTCTTGAATTAATTTGTTTCCTTTTCTCTTAGTCTAACATAAAAATGTAGTAATAAAAAAGGTGCATTTCTCATACGAACATCTTACAGTCAGAGAAAAACAGCTTTACAGACTGTGAAAAGCTAGGGAACGAGCTTGCAAAAATCTGAGATGCACAATCAATGCACTGCTGCAAACAGCACTTTGCTCTGGATGCACTGTGTTAAGGAAAACTTATACAATGCAGCCAGAGAACAGCTCTATTTAAAAAGAACAGCCTAATGTGTTGCAGCACTGAAAAGTTAAAGTGCTAACAGTTCCTGCTCTTTCTGCAGCTATGCTGCATTTTCTGCGATGACATCTCAGATCACTATGTTCTGCCTTGGGGATGAGCACTTAAAAATTCTCAGTGTAGCCATGTCCTTAGTGTGATATGAGAGCTGATATTGTAGCCATGTCCTTAGTGTGATATGAGAGCTGATATTGTAGCCATGTCCTTAGTGTGATATGAGAGCTGACATCATAGCCATGTCCTTAGTGTGATATGAGAGCTGACATCATAGCCATGTCCTTAGTGTGATATGAGAGCTGACATCATAGCCATGTCCTTAGTGTGATATGAGAGCTGACATCATAGCCATGTCCTTAGTGTGATATGAGAGCTGACATCATAGCCATGTCCTTAGTGTGATATGAGAGCTGACATCATAGCCATGTCCTTAGTGTGATATGAGAGCTGACATCATAGCCATGTCCTTAGTGTGATATGAGAGCTGACATCATAGCCATGTCCTTAGTGTGATATGAGAGCTGACATCATAGCCATGTCCTTAGTGTGATATGAGAGCTGACATCATAGCCATGTCCTTAGTGTGATATGAGAGCTGACATCATAGCCATGTCCTTAGTGTGATATGAGAGCTGACATCATAGCCATGTCCTTAGTGTGATATGAGAGCTGACATCATAGCCATGTCCTTAGTGTGATATGAGAGCTGACATCGTAGCCATGTCCTTAGTGTGATATGAGAGCTGATATTGTAGCCATGTCCTTAGTGTGATATGAGAGCTGATATTGTAGCCATGTCCTTAGTGTGATATGAGAGCTGATATTGTAGCCATGTCCTTAGTGTGATATGAGAGCTGATATTGTAGCCATGTCCTTAGTGTGATATGAGAGCTGATATTGTAGCCATGTCCTTAGTGTGATATGAGAGCTGATATTGTAGCCATGTCCTTAGTGTGATATGAGAGCTGACATTGTAGCCATGTCCTTAGTGTGATATGAGAGCTGACATTGTAGCCATGTCCTTAGTGTGATATGAGAGCTGACATCATAGCCATGTCCTTAGTGTGATATGAGAGCTGACATTATAGCCATGTCCTTAGTGTGATATGAGAGCTGACATCATAACCATGTCCTTAGTGTGATATGAGAGCTGACATCTCAGTGTAGCCATGTCCTTAGTGTGATATGAGAGCTGACGCGAGATCCTTCTGAAACCCAAACTTTATGCTCATGTTTCAGCAGTGTTAATTTTGACGGCTAAGTCTTTTGACTAAAATGCCATTTTAGTCATCTGAATTGTTTTAGTTTTAGTCTAGTTTTAGTCGACTGAATCTCCAGTAGATTTTAGTCGACTAAATCTCCAGTAGATTTTAGTCAAATAAAATCTAAGGGGTTTAGTTATGATATGCAACATCTTTATTAAACTTAAACTTAAATAAAAACAAGTTTCATAAACAAACAGAAGTGCAACTTTAAAATATAAAAAAACAAAACTGTAAACTGTATGTTGTGGTATATAACTTGTCTATTTATCTTAAAATGTAATAAAATTAAGTTTCGTAAATTTTACAAAAGAGCAGTAATTGCATATGGATTGATTATAACAACTTGCATAAAATGTTTTTGTCAGCAAATTTTGATTTAGTTTTAGTCATAGTATTTTGACTAAAATGTCATTTTGATTTAGTTTTAGTCATAGTCTTTTGACTAAAATGTAATTTTAGTTTTAGTCTAGTTTTAGTCATCAGAATTTCTTTAGTTTTATAGTCATTTTAGTCTAGTTTTAGTCAACGAAATTAACACTGTGTTTCAGACCGAGCATGCAATGCTACAGAAATGTAGAATTTAATTTTATAAAATGTTCTGCATTCTGTTAGTATCCTTTGTTGAAGGAACATACATGCACTACTGGGTGCTAGCTGAACACATCAGGCAAGACAATGACAATAAGAGGTATTTAAGTATGAAGAGTTTAGCTGCTGTTATCCACTAATAAGGACAGATATGTGTGAGGTTAAGCCTTGAGAAGTCAGCAAGGTGCATTCCATGTTCTATTAATTCGAAATAGCTAAAATGTCAGTGATAATTTACATGATAAAGGGGACAAAATAAATAATGAACATATATTGCAAAGTTGTTTCATTATTCATAACTCTGAAGGAATGCTTTTCTGTAGCTCTTTCTGAAGAATGTCAGGGAAAAAACAAATCTGACTTTGAGCTGTCATGGGACTTCAGAATCCAAATATTGGTAAATGTGTGCAGTACCGATTTCCAGCCTAGTGTAGTTTAAGAAAAGGAAACCTTGATTTCGACTCCAGCCATTTCCCTATTTCCTGTGAATAGCTTTGTATTATTTAATTGCATGCCACTAGATGGTGCTAGCTACCAAGGAAAGAAGTTGGAGTGATATAGCTAGTTTAAAAGGGACCCTAAACCCATTTTTTTTCTTTAATGATGATTCAGATAGAACATGCAATTTTAATCAACTTTCTAATTTACTCCTATTGTCAATTTTTCTTTGTTCTCTTGCTATCTTTATTAAAAAGCAGGAATGTAAAGCTTAAAAACCGGCCCATTTTTGGTTGAGAACCTGGGTTATACTTGCTTATTGGTTTGCTAAATGTAGCCACCAATAAGCAAGCGCTATCCATGGTGCTGATCCTAAAATGGGCCGGCTACTAAGCTTTAAATTCCTACTTTTTAAATAAAGATAGCAAGAGAACAAATAAAAATTTATATTAGGAGTAAATTAGAAAGTTGCTAAAAAATTGCATGCTCTATCTAAATCATAAAAGAAACAAAAAATGTGGGTTTAGTGTCCCTTTAAATGTATATGAAAATACACAAAAAGGAGCATAGCAATTCAAATTCATAAGATTACAATGTTGTTACACCTAATAAAGCTAAATGCACCATTGAATAATAAATAATTACATTCTGTGGTTTCTTACCCAGAACTTGTTAGACACAAATAATCATATCCATGAGGCTAAGGCTTTTACTCTTAATATGATAAAACCCTGAATATTTTTATGTTGCATGCTGCAATAATATTCGATAAACAGAATGGAGTATGATATGGATCCAAAACACAGGTTATTTTTATGTTGCATGCTGTAATAGTCAAGTGTTTAGTATTCATATTATCAGCGTCCATTCTGTTAAAGGACCACTCAACTCCGTAGAATTACATAAGGGGCCCTGGTTCAAGATTTGTTTAGGCCCACCACCAATACTCCCCACAACAAAGAAAAACTCCAAGTAGAAGACAAAAGTACGCTACCAACTAGTACCAAGCAAATAGAATTCATTCTGTTTGGGGATCATGGTTGTTTTTAACAAGCATGATCCCTAAACAGAATTCATTCTAACTGCAAGGCATCTCAGCAACTACAAATACATTTGTATTTTTTAATGTGTGGTTGCCAAATTTCTACAGTCACTAGCAAAAAAGACAATTGCAAAAAAAGGATATGAACAGAACTTAAAATAGCATTGAACTATCTCCAGAGTCCAGAAATAGCATCCGACTGTCATCTGTCACTTTCAGGCAATTATTTTATTTATTTTTACCATAAATACACACACGCCATACACAGCCAGTCACGCAAATATTTATATGTCATTTAACCTCTATAAACAGCTAATAAAATATAGTTAAAGGGACGTGCTCTATAAGAATCATGCAAACACAACTTTTTTTCTTTCATGATTCAGATAGAGCAGCAGTTTTAAGCAAACTTTCTAATGTACTCCTATCATCATTTCTTTCATGTAATTAGCAAGAGTCCATGAGCTAGTGACGTATGGGATATACATTCCTACCAGGAGGGGCAAAGTTTCCCAAACCTTAAAATGCCTATAAATACACCCCTCACCACACCCACAAATCAGTTTTACAAACTTTGCCTCCTATGGAGGTGGTGAAGTAAGTTTGTGCTAGATTCTACGTTGATATGCGCTCCGCAGCAGGTTGGAGCCCGGTTTTCCTCTCAGCGTGCAGTGAATGTCAGAGGGATGTGAGGAGAGTATTGCCTATTTGAATTCAATGATCTCCTTCTACGGGGTCTATTTCATAGGTTCTCTGTTATCGGTCGTAGAGATTCATCTCTTACCTCCCTTTTCAGATCGACGATATACTCTTATATACCATTACCTCTACTGATTCTCGTTTCAGTACTGGTTTGGCTTTCTACTACATGTAGATGAGTGTCCTGGGGTAAGTAAGCCTTATTTTTTGTGACACTCTAAGCTATGGTTGGGCACTTTATATATAAAGTTCTAAATATATGTCTTTAAACTTATATTTGCCTTGATTCAGGATGATCAATATTCCTTATTTCAGACAAGTCAGTTTCATTATTTGGGATAATGCATATGAATAATCAATTTTTTTCTTACCTTAAAAATTGTTTCAAATTGACTTTTTTCCCTGTGGGCTGTTAGGCTCGCGGGGGCTGAAAATGCTTCAATTTATTGCGTCATTCTTGGCGCTGACTTTTTTGGCGCAAAAAAAAATATTGCGTCTTTTTTTGACGTTTTGCGCCAAAAATGTCGGCGTTACCGGATGTGGCGTCATTCTTGGCGCCAAAAAATGTAAGGCGCCAATAATGTGGGCGTCTTTTTTGGCGCTAAAAAATGTGGGCGTCATTCTTGTCTCCACCTTTTTTCACATTATTTCAGTCCCATTTTTTCATTGCTTCTGGTTGCTAGAGGCTTGTTCATCGGCATTCTTTCCCATTCCTGAAACTGTCATTTAAGGAATTTGATAATTTTGCTTTATATGTTGTTTTTTCTATTACATATTGCAAGATGTCTCAGATTGACCCTGGATCAGAATCTACTTCTGGAAAGACGCTGCCTGATGCTGGTTCTACCAAAGTTAAGTGCATTTGTTGTAAACTTGTGGTAACTGTTCCTCCGGCTGCAGTTTGTGATGAATGTCATAAGCTTGCTAATGCAGATAGTATTTCCATTAGTAATATACCATTACTTGTTGCTGTTCCCTCAACATCTAATACTCAGAATGTTCCTGTTAATATAAAAGAAAAATGTCGGCGTTACCGGATGTGGCGTCATTCTTGGCGCCAAAAAATGTAAGGCGCCAATAATGTGGGCGTCTTTTTTGGCGCTAAAAAATGTGGGCGTCATTCTTGTCTCCACCTTTTTTCACATTATTTCAGTCCCATTTTTTCATTGCTTCTGGTTGCTAGAGGCTTGTTCATCGGCATTCTTTCCCATTCCTGAAACTGTCATTTAAGGAATTTGATAATTTTGCTTTATATGTTGTTTTTTCTATTACATATTGCAAGATGTCTCAGATTGACCCTGGATCAGAATCTACTTCTGGAAAGACGCTGCCTGATGCTGGTTCTACCAAAGTTAAGTGCATTTGTTGTAAACTTGTGGTAACTGTTCCTCCGGCTGCAGTTTGTGATGAATGTCATAAGCTTGCTAATGCAGATAGTATTTCCATTAGTAATATACCATTACTTGTTGCTGTTCCCTCAACATCTAATACTCAGGATGTTCCTGTTAATATAAAAGAATTTGTTTCTAAATCTATTAGGAAGGCTATGTCTGTTATTCCTCCTTCCAGTAAACGTAAAAGGTCTTTTAAAACTTCTCATTTTTCAGATGAAATTTTAAATGACCGCCATCATTCTGATTTGTCTGTTTCTGATGAGGATTTTTCTGGTTCAGAGGATTCTGTCTCAGATATTGACACTGATAAATCTTCATATTTATTTAAGATGGAATTTATTCGCTCTTTACTTAAAGAAGTTTTAATCGCTTTAGAGATGGAGGAATCTAGTCCTCTTGATACTAAATCTACTAAGCGTTTAAATTCGGTTTTTAAACCTACTATGGTTATTCCAGAAGTTTTTCCTGTCCCTGATGCTATTTCTGAAGTAATTTCTAGGGAATGGAATAATATGGGTACTTCATTTACTCCTTCTCAAAGGTTTAAGAAATTGTATCTTGTGCCATCTGACAGATTAGAGTTTTGGGACAAAATCCCTAAAGTTGATGGGGCTCTCTCTACTCTTGCTAAACGTACTACTATTCCTATGGCAGATACTACTTCCTTTAAGGATCCTTTAGATAGGAAGATTGAATCCTTTCTAAGGAAAGCTTATTTATGTTCAGGTAATCTTCTTAGGCCTGCTATTTCTTTGGCTGATGTTGCTGCCGCTTCCACTTTTTGGTTGGAGGCTTTAGCACAACAAGTATCAGACCATAATACTCATAGCATTGTTAAACTTCTTCAACATGCTAATAACTTTATTTGTGATGCCATCTTTGATATCATTAGAGTTGATGTCAGGTATATGTCTTTAGCTATTTTAGCTAGAAGAGCTTTATGGCTTAAAACTTGGAATGCAGATATGTCTTCTAAGTCAACTTTGATTTCTCTTTCTTTCCAAGGTAATAAAATATTTGGTTCCCAGTTGGATTCTATTATTTCAACTGTTACTGGGGGGAAAGGAACTTTTTTGCCTCAGGACAAAAAATCTAAAGGTAAATATAGGGCTGCTAATGGTTTTCGTTCCTTTCGTCAGAATAAGGAACAGAAGCCTGACCCTTCCCCTATAGGAACGGTTTCTGTTTGGAAACCTTCTCCAATCTGGAATAAAACCAAGCCTTTTAGAAAGTCAAAACCAGCTCCCAAGTCCACATGAAGGTGCGGGCCTCATTCCAGCACAGCTGGTAGGGGGCAGGTTACGATTTTTCAAAGACATTTGGATCAATTCGATTCACAGTCTTTGGATTCAGAACATTGTTTCACAAGGGTACAGAATAGGTTTCAAGGTAAGGCCGCCTGCAAAGAAATTTTTTCTCTCTCGCATTCCAATAAACCCAGTGAAGGCTCAGGCATTTCTGAAATGTGTTTCAGAACTAGAGTTGGCTGGAGTAATTGTGCCAGTTCCAGAACAGGGTCTGGAGTTTTACTCAAATCTATTCATTGTACTAAAGAAGAATTCCTTCAGACCAGTTCTGGATTTAAAGATATTGAATCGTTATGTAAGAATACCAAAATGGTAACTATAAGGACTATTCTGCCTTTTGTTCAGCAAGGGCATTATATGTCCACAATAGATTTACAGGATGCATATCTTCATATTCCGATTCATCCATATCACTTTCAGTTTCTGAGATTCTCTTTTCTAGACAAGCATTACCAGTTTGTGGCCCTTCTGTTTGGCCTAGCAACAGCTCCAAGGATCTTTTCAAAGGTTCTCGGTGCCCTTCTATCTGTAATCAGAGAACAGGGTATTGCGGTATTTCCTTATTTGGACGATATCTTGGTACTTGCTCAGTCTTCACATTCTGCAGAATCTCATACGAATCAACTTGTGTCGTTTCTTCAAAAACATGGTTGGAGGATCAATTTATCAAAGAGTTTGTTGATTCCTCAGACTCAGGTAACCTTTTTGGGTTTTCAAATAGATTCAGTGTCCATGACCTTGACTCTAACAGAAAAGAGAGGTCTGAAATTGGTTTCAGCCTGTCGAAACCTTCAGTCTCAATCATTCCCTTCGGTAGCTTTATGCATGGAAATTCTAGGTCTCATGACTGCTGCATCGGACGCGATCCCCTTTGCTCGTTTTCACATGCGACCTCTTCAGCTTTGTATGCTGAACCAATGGTTCAGGGATTATACAAGGATATCTCCAATTAATATCCTTAAATCCCAATGTACGACACTCTCTGACGTGGTGGGTAGATCACCATCGTTTAGTCCAAGGGGCTTCTTTTGTTCGTCCAACCTGGACTGTGAACTCAACAGATGCGAGTCTGTCAGGTTGGGGAGCTGTATGGGGATCTCTGACAGCGCAGGGGGTTTGGGAATCTCAGGAGGCGAGATTACCAATAAACATTTTGGAACTCCGTGCGATTTTCAGAGCTCTTCAGTTCTGGCCTCTTCTGAAGAGAGAATCGTTTATTTGTTTTCAGACAATGTCACAACCGTGGCATATGTCAATCATCAGGGTGGGACTCACAGTCCTCAGGCTATGAAAGAAGTATCTTGGATACTTGTATGGGCGGAATCCAGCTCCTGTCTAATCTCTGCGGTTCACATCCCAGGTGTAGACAATTGGGAAGCGGATTATCTCAGTCGCCAGACGTTACATCCGGGCGAATGGTCCCTTCATCCAGAGGTATTTCTTCAGATTGTTCAAATCTGGGGACTTCCAGAAATAGATCTGATGGCCTCTCATCTAAACAAGAAACTTCCCAGGTATCTGTCCAGATCCAGGGATCCTCAGGCGGAGGCAGTGGACGTGTTGTTGCTTCCTTAGATTTATCATCCTGCCTATATCTTTCCGCCTCTAGTTCTTCTTCAAAAAGTGATTTCCAAAATTCTAATGGAACGTTAGTTTGTACTGCTGGTGGCTCCAGCATGGCCTCACAGGTTTTGGTATGCGGATCTCATTCGGATGGCCACTTGCCAACCTTGGACTCTTCCGTTAAGACCAGACCTTCTATCTCAAGGCCCTTTTTTCCATCAGGATCTCAAATCATTAAATTTGAAGGTATGGAAATTGAACGCTCGATTCTTAGTCATAGAGGTTTCTCTGACTCAGTAATTAATACTGTGTTACAGGCTCGTAAATCTGTGTCTAGGAGGATTTATTATCGAGTCTGGAAGACTTACATTTCTTGGTGTTCTTCTCAAATTCTCCTGGCATTCTTTTAGAATTCCTAGAATTTTACAGTTTCTTCAGGATGGTTTGGATAAAGGTTTGTCCGCAAGTTCTTTGAAAGGACAAATCTCTGCTCTTTCTGTTCTTTTTCACAGAAAGATTGCTAATCTTCCTGATATTCATTGTTTTGTACAGGCTTTGGTTTGTATCAAACCTGTCATTAAGTCAATTTCTCCTCCTTGGAGTCTTAATTTGGTTTTGAGGGCTTTACAAGCTCCTCCGTTTGAACCTATGCATTCTCTGGACATTAAATTACTTTCTTGGAAAGTTCTGTTCCTTTTGGCCATCTCTTCTGCTAGAAGAGTTTCTGAGTTATCTGCTCTTTCTTGTGAATCTCCTTTTCTGATTTTTCATCAGGATAAGGCAGTGTTGCGGACTTCATTTACATTTTTACCTAAGGTTGTGAATTCTAACAACATTAGTAGAGAAATTGTTGTTCCTTCATTGTGTCCTAATCCTAAAAATTCAAAGGAGAGATCTTTACATTCTTTGGATGTAGTAAGAGCTTTGAAATATTATGTTGAAGCTACTAAAGATTTTAGAAAGACTTCTAGTCTATTTGTTATCTTTTCTGGGTCCAGAAAAGATCAGAAGGCCTCCGCCATTTCTTTGGCGTCTTGGTTAAAGTCTTTGATTCATCATGCTTATGTAGAGTCGGGTAAATCCCCGCCTCAAAGAATTACGGCTCATTCTACTAGGTCAGTTTCTACTTCCTGGGCGTTTAGGAATGAAGCTTCTGCTGATCAGATTTGCAAAGCAGCAACTTGGTCTTCTTTGCATACTTCTACTAAATTCTACCATTTTGATGTGTTTTCTTCTTCTGAAGCAGTTTTTGGTAGAATAGTACTTCAGGCAGCTGTTTCAGTTTGATTCTTCTGCTTATAATTTCAGTTTTTTTCATTATTGAGATTAAAACTTTTGTTTGGGTTGTGGATTATTATTTTTCAGCGGAATTGGCTGTCTTTATTTTATCCCTCCCTCTCTAGTGACTCTTGCGTGGAAGTTCCACATCTTGGGTATTTATTATCCCATACGTCACTAGCTCATGGACTCTTGCTAATTACATGAAAGAAAACATAATTTATGTAAGAACTTACCTGATAAATTCATTTCTTTCATATTAGCAAGAGTCCATGAGGCCCACCCTTTTTTGTGGTGGTTATGATTTTTTTGTATAAAGCACAATTATTCAAATTCCTTATTTTGATGCTTTCGCTCCTTTCTTATCACCCCACTTCTTGGCTATTCGTTAAACTGAATTGTGGGTGTGGTGAGGGGTGTATTTATAGGCATTTTGAGGTTTGGGAAACTTTGCCCCTCCTGGTAGGAATGTATATCCCATACGTCACTAGCTCATGGACTCTTGCTAATATGAAAGAAATGAATTTATCAGGTAAGTTCTTACATAAATTTTGTTTTTTTTTTTAGGAGTACATTAGAAAGTTGCTTAAAATTGCTGCTCTATGTATCTGAATCATGAGAAAAAAAGAAAAAGAAAAAAAAAAAAGAAATTGGTTAAGTTTGACATCAAGTTTGTAAGTACAGTTATCCATATAGGCATCTTTATTTCAGGGCTGTTATTTCTCTCACAGTCAGTGTAGTATCCTTAGGGGAATATGCGAGGTATAAGTGATCCATTATATACACGCTTCCTAATCTTTAGGAATGTTTGGAGATTAAACGCTTAGGTTTTGTTTAAGTGTGTTTTTTTCTGAGTTGGTCATTGAGACCATGATTCAGGCTCGCAAGCCAGTTACTAAAATTTTTTACCATAAGATATGGCATAATCATCTTTATTGGTGTGAATCCAAGGGTTACTCTTGGAATAGGGTCAGGATTCCTAGAGTTTTGTTTTTCCTCCAGGAACTGGAGAAGGGTTTATCAATCAGTACCCCGAAGGGTCAGATTTCTGCATTATCTATTTTGCTAGATCAGCATCTGGCGGACAAGCCAGATGTGCAATCTTTTTTTCAGGCCCTGGTCAGAATCAGGCCTGTGTTTAAGTCTGTTGCTCCTCCTTGGAGCCTTAACCTTGTTCTTAAAGTTTTTGCAGCAGGATCCTTTTGAGACATTGCTTTCCATAGATATTAAGTGGTTATCTTGGAAGGTTTTGTTTCTTATTGCTATCTCTTCTGCTCGGAGAGTGTAGAAACTCTCAGCTTGCAGTGTGCTTCGCTGATAAGGCGGTTCTTCGTACTAAGTTAGGTTTCCTTACTAAAAGTGATTTCGGACAGAAATATTAATCAGGAAATTGTTGTTCTGTCTCTATGTCCTAGTCATTATCATAAGGAACGTTTGTTGCACAACTTGGATGTTGTGCATGCTTTAAAATATTATTTACAGGCGTCTAAGGATTTTTGCCAGTCTTCTGCCCTGTTTGGTTGTTTCTCTGGGAAACGTGAGGGTCAGAAAACATCTGTTACTTCACATTCCCTCTGGTTGAGAAATTTAATTTGTTTTGCTTATGAGACTGCTGGTCAGCAGCCTCCTGAGAGAATTACGGCTCATTCCACTAGAGCCGTTTCCTCTTCTTGGGTTTTCATAAATGAAGCTTCTGTAGAACAAATTTGCAAGGCTGCAACTTGGTCTTCTCTGCATACTTTTTCCAAATTTGATACTTTTGTCTCGGCTGAGGCTTCTTCTGGGAGAAAAATTCTTCAAGCGGTGGTGCCTTCTGTTTAGGTCTGCCTGTCTTGTCCCTCCCTATTCATCTGTGTCCTCTAGCTTTGGTATTGATTCCCAACAGTAATTGATGAAGCCGTGGACTCACCATATCTTAGGAAAGAAATCAAGGGAAACTCAGGCACCTCCACACCTTGTGTTTCTCCTTTTTTTCTCCATTTCCCTTTGGTCGAATGACTGGGGGTTGTGGGAAGTGATACTTGACAGCTTTGCTGTGGTGCTCTTTGCCTCCTCCTGCTGGCCAGGAGTGATATTCCCAACAGTAATTGATGAAGCCGTGGACTCACCATATCCGGAAAGAAATAGATTTATCAGGTAAGCATAAATCTTGTTTTGCACAAGCTGTTTGTAAATAATTTCAGTGAGAAACCTAAAATTGTGAAAAATTTAACTTTTTTTTATTTGATCGCATTTGGCGGTGAAATGGTGGTATGGAATATACCAAAATGGGCCTAGATCAATACTTGGGGTTGTCTACTACACTACAGCTAAAATTAACCCTAGAACCTCCCTACATGGTCCCTAATTAAACCCTTCACTGCTGAGCATAATACACGTGTGGTGCGCAGTGGCATTTAGCGGCCTTCTAATTAACAAAAATCAACGCCAAAGCCATATATGCCTGCTATTTCTGAACAAAGGGGATCCCAGAGAAGCATTTACAACCATTAATGTCATAATTGCATAAGTTGATTGTAAATAATTTCAGTGAGAAACCTAACGTTTGTGAAAAAAATTGTGAAAAAGTGAACAATTTTTTTTTATTTGATCGCATTTGGCGGTGAAATGGTGGCATGAAATATACCAAAATGGGCCTAGATCAATACTTTGGGATGTCTTCTAAAAAAATATATACATGTCAAGGGATATTCAGGGATTCCTGAAAGATATCAGTGTTCCAATGTAACTATTGCTCATTTTGAAAAAAAGTGGTTTGGAAATAGCAAAGTGCTACTTGCACTTATTGCCCTATAACTTGCAAAAAAAGCAAAGAACATGTAAACATTGGGTATTTCTAAACTCAGGACAAAATTTTGAAACTATTTAGCATGGGTGTTTTTTGTTGGTTGTAGATGTGTAACAGATTGTGGGGGTCAAAGTTAGAAAAAGTGCGTTTTTTTCCTCATATTTTATCCTCATATTTTATCATTTATTTTTATAGTAAATTATAAGATATGATTAAAATATTGGTATCTTTAGAAAGTCCATTTAATGGCAAGAAAAATGGTATATAATATGTGTAAGTACAGTAAATGAGTAAGAGGACAATTACAGCTAAACACAAACACCGCAAAAATGTAAAAATAGCCTTGGTCCCAAACGGACAGAAAATGGAAAAGTGCTGTGGTCATTAAGGGGTTAAAGGGAAATAAAACCCAATTTTTTCGTTCATAATTCAGACAGAGTATACAATTTTAAACAACTTTCCAATTTACTTCTATGATCTAATTTGCTTCATTCTCTTGATATCGTTTGTTGACTAGCATATCTATATAGGCTCAGTAGCTGCTGATTGGTGGCTGTACATAGATGCCCTGCGTTATTGGCTCACCCATATGCATTGCTATTTCTTTAGCAAAGAATATCTAAAGAATGAAGCAAAGTAGATAACAGAAGTAAATTGGAATTTAAAGGGACAGTCTACACCAGAATTGTTATTGTTTTAAAAGAGAGATAATCCCTTAATTATCCATTCGTTTTGCATGACCAACACAGTTATAGAAATATACTTTTTACCTCTGTAATTACCTTGTATCTAAGCCTCTGCAAACTGCCCCCCTTATTTCAGTTATTTTGATAGACTCGTACTTTAGCCAATCAGTGCTGGCTCCTAGGTAATTCCACGTGCATGAGCACAGTGATATCTATATGACACACATGAACTAACACCCTCCTCTAGTGATGAAAAACTGTAAAAATGCATTCACATAAGAGGCGGCCTTCAAGGTCTAAGAAATTTGCATATGAACCTCCTAAATTTAGCTTTCAACTAAGAATACCAAGAGAACAAAGCAAAATTGGTGATAAAAGTAAATTGGAAAGTTGTTTAAAATTACATGCCCTATCTGAATCATTTTCCGCCAACGAAACCTCTTTTATGCCTCAAATGTCTCTATATCATGATTGATTGTTTATGTTATATAACCTGTAAGTTATCATTTGAAAATAATAAAAAAACCGATTTTTACAAAAAAAATTGGGTTTAGTGTCCCTTTAAATATAGGCACCAAAAAAACTTAAAATTGGCTCAGCATTGGGGTGCAAGGAAGGCTCAGCAGCGAAAGGGTTAAGACACACAATTGTTGCATACAGATCGTATAAAATTAGTTCTCTCATTTACAATTGTGTATAGTTGGGTCAAACAAACTGGCTATGACACCAGAACTGGTAAATTTCATTCAGATCGCGGCAATAAAGCTAAACAAAGTCTCAGGAATAATAAATACGACCTTTGATCTGACAATTTAGAAAGCAAATCCCAACGTTATTTTCTTTGGCTCCAGCACTTATCAGTTTTTGAATTGCAAAAAAACCCGCAGTATCACTTGTTCCACAGAGCTGCGAAGTTTGTCATTTTTTTTTTAAGAGTATTCCGATTCCAATAATCTTTGCATATGCGCTAATTTGAAGAAATATCCCCATCAATGACTCGCTTAAAGCATACATTTAGATTAATATTTTTTTTTTCATGGATATTTAGTAAATCTGCTACGCTTACCTTCTCAAGATGGCGAATTACTATCACCCGACCCGACCTTCCCAAGATGGCGAATATTATTCGACCTTCTTAAGATGGCTACCGCTGTGGTCTGAGTCACGTGATGTTGCACTAGTTTTCCCGTCAGCTGACCCGCACTCATGTGACCATGAAAAATAAAGTGTAAAAATTTGTTGTAAGGGGATCGGATAGTGTTAGCAAAGTGTAGATCTGTCTATGGGGAGTCTATAGACGTCCTGCTGATCTGCCAGTGTTACTGCTGGAGATGCCTTCCAACAAGTCAGTATCTGATGCCCCCATCACCCAGTTCACTAACTGCAGGATCCTGAGGGACCATAAACTGCAGAGGTAATTGTGAGGTGTTTGTATATAGAGGGGCTTCAGTGAAGGTATGGGGTGTGCAATAATGTATTATTTTTAAGGATTAATTATATGTGTTATGGATATTGAATGATGTATTTATAAGTAATTTATGGGTGTCAGGGCAGGGAAGTTAGCAAGGGTGAAAGTCAGTGAATGTATGAAAGTGGCACTTGCAGACTGTGATCACCTTGAAGTCCATAAATAAAAATAATATAGCTAATTTGGTACAAGGAAGTTATATGTGTAAATTTCAATAGTGTTTTTAGTATTAAAGGGGCATAAAACCCATTTTTTGTTTAAAGGGACACTGAACCCAAATTTGTTCTTTCATGATTCGGATAGAGTATTCAGTTTTAAGCACCTTTCTAATTTACCCCTATTATCAATTTTTCTTTGTTCTCTTGCTATCTTTATTTGAAAAAGAAGGCATCTAAGCTAAGGAGCCAGCGATTTTTGGTTCAGGACACTGGACAGCACTTGTTTATTGGTGCTGTCTAATCAGCAAGGACAACCCAGGTTGTGAACCAAAAATGGGCCGCTTTCTAAACTTTACATAGGAGTAAATTAGAGAGTTGCTTAAAATTGCATGCTATACCTGAATCATGAAAGAAAATATTTGGGTTCAGTGTCCCTTTAAGTTTTATTGAAGTTTTCATATAGAAAAGTACAAAATAAAAGACAACAAATAAATTAAGACAGTGATGCCCATTCTAACGCCTCCCTCTGCTGGTTTTTCCATATTATTATTTTTTTACTTTAGCATATATCTCCCTGTTTCCTTAGTGTAGGTTTTCCTGTTTTCTTCTTCCTCTTTTGTCTGCTATTTCCTCTCATTTAAAATGCCTTGATGACAAGTATGGGAGACATTTAACCCCTTGCAACCTCATATGTACATCCACGTTTTGCTGAATAATCCAGAAGATATGTAACATGTTGGTATTAAAGTGAATGTAAAGTTTAATGAAAAAGTGCCCGTTATCTAAAAATACAAATTAAAGGGGATACATTTTTTGAGTAAACTGTCCCTTTAAAGGGATATGAAACCCCAAAAAATTATTTTGTGATTCCGACAGAGCATATTTAAAAAAAAGTTTCCAATTTAACTCTGTTATCAAATTTGCTTTGTTCCCATGATATTTTGTGTTGAAGAGATACCTAGGTAGGCAACTTAAAGGGACACTGAACCCAGATTTTTTTCTTTTGTGATTCAGATAGAACATGCAATTTTAAGCAACTTTCTAATTTACTCCTGTTATCATTTTTTCTTTGTTCTCTTGCTATCTTTATTTGAAAAAGAAGGCATCTAAACTTTTTTTGGGGGGTTCAGAACTCTGGACAGCACTTTTTTATTGGTGGATGAATTTATCCACCAATCATCAAGAACAACCCAGGTTGTTTGCCAAAAATGGGCCGGCATCTAAACTTACAATCTTGCATTTCAAATAAAGTTACCAAGAGAATAAAGAACATTTGATAATAGGAGTAAATTAGAAAGTTGCTTAAAATTTCATGCTCTATCTGAATCACGAAAGAAAAAAATTGGGTTCAGTGTCCCTTTAAGCACTACATGGCAGGAAATAGTGCTGCCATATAGTGCTCTAGAAATAGGCTGGCTCCTAAGCATACGTCTCTGCTTTTCAATAAAAGTTACCAAGAGTTGATAATAGACGTAAATTAGAAAAGTGTTTAAAATCACATGCTCTAACTGAATCATAAAAGAAACATTTTGGGTTTTATGTCCCTTTAATAACTCCTGGGAAACATAGATCAAATAGCCTGTACTCATACTAAACGTGAATGTAAAATGTGATGAAAAAGTGCCTTGTATCTAAAAACACTCTTAAAAACAAGGGAACTTCCATTCATTAAACTTTACACTGAAGCTTCTTTCTTTCAAACACTTACCTTTTCTTTATTGAAAGCAGACCGGCGATTCTCCGCCCGCAGCTCCTGCTGTAGTTAGCAGATCGATGACAAATCCGGCTTTCTCCAATCTTTGTGTGCCCCCTTTGGCGTCCAGCTCGTGGGGTAGCGCAACGATTGGAGGAACCTAGATTTGTCATCGATCTGTTAACTACAGCAGAAGATGTGGGCGGAGGATCGCCGGTCTGCTTTCAATAAAGAAAAGGTAAGTACAGGTAGCCCTCAGTTTACGCCGGGGTTAGGTTCCAGAAGGAATGGTTGTAAATCGAAACCGTTGTAAATTGAAACCCATTTTATAATGTAAGTCAATGGGAAGTGAGGGAGATAGGTTCCAGGCCCCTCTCAAAATTGTCATAAGTAACACCTAATACATTATTTTTAAAGCTTTGAAATTAAGACTTTAAAGGCTAAACAGCATTATAAACCTAATAAAATAATAACACAACACAGACTTTACTTGCATTTTTCCGCAAACAGTTCTTTCTATGCATTCCAATCTGGACTGATTTATAGACAAGAAGATCTTGCTCCTTTGAAATCTGCTCTATAGCTCAGGTCAGGTTAAACTGATTAATTTCAGCTTGCTTGGCTTTGCTGCAACACAAGCGGACAGCTCCACCTACTGGCTATTTTAATAAATCCACTGGTTCTCTATCCTTTTCAATAGCAGTCACATGACTGGAAAAAAAGGTTGTTATTCTGAAACGGTGTAAATTGAACCGTTGTAAAACGAGGACCACCTGTATTTGAAAAAAGAAGCTTCAGTGTAAAGTTTAATGAATGAAAGTTCCCTTGTTTTTAAGAGTGTTTTTAGATACAAGGCACTTTTTCATCACATTTTACATTCACGTTTAGTATGAGTACAGGCTATTTGATCTGTGTCCCAGGAGTTATTAAAGGGACATAAAACCCAAAATGTTTCTTTTATGATTCAGATAGAGCATGTGATTTTAAACATTTTTCTAATTTACGTCTATTATCAACTCTTGGTAACTTTTATTGAAAAGCAGAGACGTATGCTTAGGAGCCAGCCTATTTCTGGAGCACTATAATGTTATTCATTTGCAAGAGCACTATATGGCAGCACTATTTCCTGCCATGTAGTGCTCCGGTTGCCTACCTAGGTATCTCTTCAACACAGAATATCATGGGAACAAAGCAAATTTGATAACAGAGTTAAAGTGGAAACTTTTTTAAATAATATGCTCTGTCGGAATCACAAAATCATATTTTTGGGTTTCATATCCCTTTAAAGGGACAGTTTATTCAAAAAATGTCTCCCCTTTTAATTTGTTCCCAATTATCCACTTTACTTGCTGGAGTGTATTAAATTGTTATTAAGTATTTCCATTGTCCTTATATTGGCATTTGAAATAGTTGATGTAGCCTGTGGTATCCACACCTATCCTTAAGGTTTTTGGCTTTGAGGCCAAGCTGTGTTAACACAGCCAGTAGAAGAAATTACACTCCCAGTGGGGTATAGAAGAGATAAGGTAATAAAATGTTAATTTCCCATTGTTCTCTCCAAGTATTGGTGATTGGTTTATGGACAGATATAAAATAAAGGAGCAGGTATATGTACACAATGTGATAAAGTAATGAGATCTGATTATACCTAAAAGCTCAACCCATTTTATTAGGTTGTGGCTTCAAAACACAAAATCAGCTATTTCATATACACAAATAATCCTTAAAAAAAAAGCAAATCTCATACATTTTATACTCTGCAGCTGGTAAAAAAAGTAATTGGAAACACATTAAGGGGAAACCAATTTTATAGTATACTGTCCCTTTAAGGTCTCTCTATATACCATGTGGCCCTCCCTGCTTTTACATTATATTTCCAACACTTACATTTTTGCACAATATAGTTAAATTCAAAACATAAGTAGAAACTATTATAAATGTTGTTGTAGCAAAAATATCTGTTAATGTGCATTATTCATCTAAGAAGCAGATAAAATGATTAATATTATTATTTATTTACAACATGTTGATTTTGTCACTGTTATAGAGAAGATTTATGGGTGCGACAAGGGAGGATCCTAAATCCAGAGAAATTATTCTTTGATGAAAAAGGATCTGCTGATACCCAGGTTGATTGTCAGGGGAGAATTATTGCCCCTGGATTTATTGACACGCAAATCAACGGTAAGAAATTAACTATATGAGAAGACATTTTACAAAATATCACCAAGTAGATCATTATTGTTCCATATCCATGAAAGACCGGAATCACTTAAATGGTTGTCACTTAAAGGGATACTAAACCCAATTTTTTTCTTTCATGATTCAGATAGAGCATACAATTTTAAGCAACTTTCTAATTTATTCCTATTATCAATTTTTCTTCATTCTCTTTGTATCTTTGTTTGAAAAAGCAGGAATGTAAGCTAAGCAGCCGTCTCATTTTTGGTATAGCACCTGGGAGCGCTTGCTGATTGGTGGCTAAATGTAGCCACCAATCAGCAAGCGCTAGCCAGGGTTCTGAACCAAAAATGGGCCGGGTGCTAAGCTTACATTCCTGTTTTTTTCAATTAAACATACCAAGAGAACAAAGAAAAATTGATAATAGGAGTAAAATAAAAAGTTGCTTTAATTTGCATGGTCTATCTGTCAGGGTTTTTTCCCTGTTTTGTTTGCCATGTGCTGCTGGCAGTCATTTTACTCACCTCTCTTGCTGACTATGGTGCATTGTGGGGGATGCTGCTCATTTCCTGCACTTCCTTTTATGGCCAGACTGGTGTGCATCATCTGTGTGAGACAGGATGCAGTCTCAGAATTGTGATGTCATCACTTATTATTTAAAGGGCCTCTGTTCAGTATGCTTTGCCTTTGCGTTGTCTCAGACCTATTTGTGAGAGTTCCTGTGTATTACCTGGCTGTTTGACGTCCTTCCTGATCCCTGGCTTGTTCCTGACTCTGCTGGTTTCCTTGTTGCTGATTCCGGCTCGTCTGACTATTCGCTTTGGCTCCTGACTCGGCTCGTCTGACTACCAGCTCTGGTTTTGACTCCTGGCTTGTTATATGACTTGTGGACTTTTTATTATTTTTTTGTTATTAATAAAGGTGTGATTATTTTTGCACTTCTCGTTTCAGTTTGATTCCTGGCACCCTGACACTATCTGAATCATGAAAGAAAAAAATGTGGGTTTCGTATCCCTTTAAAGGGACATTCTAGCCCAAATTGAAAGGCACATTAATGCATATCAGTTTTGGAAAAAAAACTTTTTAACAATACATTTGTATTTTCAAAAAATGCTTTTCATAAATATTATCACTGTTTTCAGTGAGAGCTTGTACTGTGCATGTGTACGTGAAAAATATGTAAGCTAACTTTTAAGTCTGTCCATCTATGAAGCAATACATTTTGTTTGTATTTTGCTGTGGGACCTTCTCACTGTTAATGTGTTATCACCTGCACTGCTAACTGTTATTGATGTCCAATTTAAAGGGATAGGGAAGTGAAAATTAAACTTGCATGATTGAGATAGAGCAGGTCATTTTAAGACACTTTTAAATTCACTTCTATTTTCAAAGGTGCTTTGTTTTCTTTGTATCCCTTGTTGAAAATGAATACGCACATATCCTACACTAGTGGGCGCTAGCTGCCGATTGGTGCCTGCACACATTTGTCTCTTGTGATTGACTAACTAGATGTGTTCAGCTAGCTGCCAGTACTGCAATGATTTTCCTTTAGCAAAGGATAACAAGAGAATGAAGCACATTTGATAATAGAAGTAAATTAGAAAGTTGTTTAAAATTGTATGTTCTATCCAAATCATGAAATAAACTTTTGGGGGTTTCCTGTCCCTTTAAAACCAGGGGCCCGATCCGATATGCAGCGTCGCCTGCAAAAGCCGGCGACGCCAAATTTTGCGCTGGTTTGGTATCACATATACGGCGTAACCTAGAAGTTACGCTCGTATATTTCTGCCTTCGGCCGTAGTTTTTTGGGCCATAGACAGATATACCAAACCAGCGCAGTTTGGTATCCAATATACAGTGTAAGGACTTACGTGGCGAAAATGGAGAAATCTTACTCCATTTTCACCTCGCCACAAATTGCAGGCGTAGTAAGCCTTACGCTGTGTATTGGAGCCCCGTAGCTCCCTAAACTACCTGCAAAATGCATGCGCAATGTCTATCTACCTGTCAACCGCGAACTGCTAAATAAAACCTAACGCATGCGCAATGTCTATCTACCTGTCAACCGCGATCCCCCGCCGCAATCCCTAATAAAGTTATTAAGCCCTAAACCGCCGCTCCCGGACTCCGCCACCAGCTACATTAACTACCCCCTAATGTGAGCCCCTTACACCGCCGCCACCTACATTACCTACCCCCTAATGTGAGCCCCTTACACCGCCGCCATCTACATTACCTACCCCCTAATGTGAGCCCCTTACACCGCCGCCATCTACATTACCTACCCCCTAATGTGAGCCCCTTACACCGCCACCATCTACATTAACTACCCCCTAATGTGAGCCCCTTACACTGCCGCCACCTACATTAACTACCCCCTAATGTGAGCTCCTACCCTGCCGCCAGCTATGTTAAAATTATTAACCCCTAATCTAATCCCACTATACCGCCGCCACCTATATTAAATTGTTAACCCCTAATCTAATCCCACTATACCGCCGCCACCTATATTAAATTATTAACCCCTAATCTAATCCCACTATACTGCCGCCACCTATATTAAATTATTTAACCCCTAAAATACTAAACTATTCCTACCACTAAACCTAAATCTAACCCTACAAATATCCCTGAAAAGGGCTTTTTGCGTGGCATTAACCCAAAGTAAACAGCTCTATTGCCAGCCCTTAAAAGGGCTTTTTGCGGGCCATTGCCCTAAATTAATCAGCTCTTTTACCAGCCCTTAAAAGGGCTTTTGGCGGGGCTTTGTCACAAAGTAATCAGCTCTTTTGCATCTAATCTAAATCCCCCTACACCGCCGCCACCTATATTAAATACATTACCCCCTAATCTAATCCCACTATACCGCCGCCACCTATATTAACTATATTAACCCTAATTATATTAGGGTTAATATAGTTAATATAGTTATTATATTATATATATTAACTATATTAACCCTAATTATATTAGGGTTAATATAGTTATTATATTATATATATATTAAGTATAATAACCCTATCTAACTCTAACACCCCTAACTAAATTCTTATTAAAATAAATCTAATTAATATTAATCTAAATACTTACCTATAAAATAAACCCTAAGATAGCTACAATATAATTAATAATTACATTGTAGCTATTTTAGGGTTTATATTTAATAGTTAATAACTATTTAATAGCTACCTTGTTAAAATAATTACAAATGTACCTGTAAAATAAATCCTAACCTAAGTTACAAATACCAAATAGCAAATGAAATTAAATTACACTTTATTAACAATTATGCTTGAAAACAGACGTTACTAATAGGGGGTGTTATATAAGGGTAGTAAATCCAGGGTTAAGCAACCTCTGAACTAAATGAGAATAATCCTTACAGTACCCATTATTCCCCCCATTGGTAATTAGACAAGTAAAAATAGGGCGGTATAGAAGGCTAATGAAGAATGAGATATGTCACTTCCATAATTCAAATAACTAGTAGCCTTAAGTCTATAATACCCAATATTAAAATTTAGGGCTAGTGGACAGGTGTAGCGTGTCTGGTCGGACAATCACACAGGATAGGGAAGTTAGCAAGATGGTAGTCTCATATACACAGGAGGTTTCATTCATACAGGCATACACATATATGCGCTAGCTATGCGCTCAAAGGCGTCCTCCTACCTGCGTACTGCTCTGATTTAACAGAGTCAGCCGATTGCTAGCTGGAATCCCTATTAAATAGAGCTATTTCACATACAGTATTGTTATTCAGAGATCTTAGCAACTGTTCAGTGGAGGTGTTGTGCTGAGTATAAATTGTCAGCTTGTATTGCACTAGGTTAGATACAAATAATTACATTTAATCAGAGTCAAAGTCAGGAGTTACTTTGTAACTAAACATATAGCGTAATAGCGTATTATGCTTTCAAAAATGACAAACTTGTTAACCTGGCATTAAAGCGTAAAGGCAATTGTGCTCATTAACAGCAGTATAACAGCATTACCCCCCTATGGTCACAGTATTAGGCGGTATTAAGTTCAAAAACCGCTAGTAATCATTAAGAATATGTGAGCAATGCGACCAGTTCGGTTAGACCACGCTTGTTACAACACAGGCCACGCCCACAGACGCGTTTCCGTCACTGAACGTGACTTCGTCAGGGCATAGGGCCAGCCCAGCGTTAGATGCGGTAAGTTATAGTGATCCGTCGTCATGGCAATGTATGTAAATCATTACACAGTAAACACGGAGGTGTAAACTCCGCTGTGGCCTCATTTAGTTACACAACTTAAACGCAATATATTGAATATGCATTGTGCCTATAAAAGATTGATCAATAACAAAGCTGTTAGAACAAAAAGGAGCATAATGAATGTGAATTTAACATTCCATTTAGAATAGAGCGCTCATGTAACAAGATGTATTGTGTATTCGATTCGTTGGGGAATAATTAAATTCCCTTGGTATCTAAAGGTTTTAGAGAGGGGTATGTATTAATTACAGAGCATATCAATAAACAGTACTGCAATTTCATGGGTAGAAAATGCTAGTAATTGTTAGGTTAATTTAGACGATGGAAATGATAGACTCATAGGATTACTTTGTGTGGATCAATGATATTTGCTCATAGTGGTCCACCTAAGATATCGTACAAAGTTTGTTATTGACACACAGAAAAAGTAAATACTTATTGGGGAAAGCAGATTCTCCTCATTGTTATACACAATGCTGTATTAGTTAGTGTGAACTGATCATAGTGTTTAAAAATTATTAATTCAAAGGGAATCAACTCAGTTATATGCTGTTTCAAAATTATACACTAGTGCATACTTTTAAATTTTAATGGTCAAAATAGAGATGGTTTGTAATTAATATTCATGAATCCAAGATGAGATGTATATCATGAACCATAGTCTATAGGAAGCATTTATATGATATTGCTTCATTTAGTCCCCTAGGTGAGGTGGATTTTAATTCATGAATCCATCTACATTCTTTCTGTAATAACATTTTGGTAATATTGCCCCTCCTCCCTTTCAATTTTACTTGTTCAATTGCACAGAAATAAATTTCATATTTATGTCTCTGATGTTCATTATTCATGTGTTGTGCTACGGGTACATTTCTGTTCCATTTAATGTCACCTATATCAGTGTTTTTCAACCAGTGTGCCGTGGCACACTAGTGTGCCGTGAGAGATCCTCAGGTGTGCCACGGCAGACTGACAACAGTGTGACATATTTTTTAAACTTTGCTTGTTTTTTACTCCCAGTGCAGGGGTAGTTTGTAGGAGGCATGGCATAACAGCACAATACATACAGTATGTGTGTGTTTGTGTGTATGTGTATATATATATGCTGTATTAGGCTACAATGTGTGATTTTTTTTAAAATTTGGGATGGTGGTGTGCCACAGGATTTTTTAATGTAAAAAAAGTGTGCCACGGCAAAAAAAAGGTTAAAAATCACTGACCTATATGTTCTAGCACTCTGGTTCGTAGCTCTCTTGAGGTCTCACCCACATAGATTTTTAGGCATTTGCACATAGCGATATATATAACTTGCTTAGATCTACAGTTTAGAAAATCTTTAATTTCATACTGTTTTTCTGTGTCGGGGTGTATGAAGGTTTTTGTGGGGGTCATGTTCTTACAGGCTTGACATCTTCCACATTTATAGAAGCCTTTGGTTTCTCTCAACCAAGTTCTTGGTAAGTCTTTTGAATAATGACTCTCCATAAGTATGTCTTTAAGGTTTTTTGACCTTCTATAAGTAATGTTTAATATTGGGTATTATAGAATTAAGGCTACTAGTTATTTGAATTATGGAAGTGACATATCCCATTCTTCATTAGCCTTCTATACCGCCCTATTTTTACTTGTCTAATTACCAATGGGGGGAATAATGGGTACTGTAAGGATTATTCTCATTTAGTTCAGAGGTTGCTTAACCCTGGATTTACTACCCTTATATAACGCCCCCTATTAGTAACGTCTGTTTTCAAGCATAATTGTTAATAAAGTGTAATTTAATTTCATTTGCTATTTGGTTTATTTAGTGTATAATTCTACACTTGACTTTAATGTCACAAATCCCCTTTTGGTTCCCTAACCTTACTACTAAGTTACAAATACACCTACACTATCAATAAATTTAATAAACTACAAATCTCTAAACTAAAATACAATGAAATACACTAAACTAAATTACAAAAAAAGCCAAACACTAAATTACAAAAAATAAAAAAAGATTACAAGAATTTCAAGCTAATTACACCTATTATAAGACCCCTAATAAAATAATAAAGCCCCCCAAAATAAAAAAATGCCTTACCTTATTCTAAATTAAAAATTAACCAGCTCTTTTACCAGCGCTTAAAAGGGCTTTTTGCGGGGCATGCCCCAAAGTAAACAGCTCTTTTGCCTGTAAAAAAACCCACAATACCACCCCCCAACATTAAAACCCACCACCCACATACCCCTACTCTAAACCCACCCAAACCCCCCTTAAAAAAACCTAACACTAAGCCCCAGAAGATCTCCCTACCTTGAGTCGTCTTCACCCAGCCGGGCTGAACTCATCGCCGGATGGAAGACTTCTTCTTTGCCGCTTGGATGAAGACATCGCCCGGATTGGATGAAGAGTTCGGCCCGGCTGGGTGAAGACGACTCAAGGTAGGGAGATTTTCTGGGGCTTAGTGTTAGGTTTTTTTAAGGGGGGTTTGGGTGGGTTTAGAGTAGGGGTATGTGGGTGGTGGGTTTTAATGTTGGGGGGTGGTATTGTGTTTTTTTTTACAGCCAAAAGAGCTGTTTACTTTGGGGCATGCCCCGCAAAAAGCCCTTTTAAGGGCTGGTAAAAGAGCTGGTTAATTTTTAATTTAGAATAGGGTAGGGCATTTTTTTATTTTGGGGGGCTTTATTATTTTATTAGGGGGCTTAGAATAGGTGTTATTAGCTTACAATTCTTGTAATTTTTTTTTATTTTTTGTAATTTAGTGTTTGTTTTTTTGTAATTTAGTTTAGTGTATTTAATTGTATTTTAGTTTAGAGATTTGTAGTTTATTTAATTTATTGATAGTGTAGGTGTATTTGTAACTTAGGTTAGGATTTATTTTACAGGTAAATTGGTAATTATTTTAACTAGGTAGCTATTAAATAGTTATTAACTATTTAATAGCTATTGTACCTAGTTAAAATAAATACCAAGTTACCTGTAAAATAAATATAAACCCTAAAATAGCTACAATGTAATTATTAATTATATTGTAGCTATCTTAGGGTTTATTTTATAGGTAAGTATTTAGATTTAAATAGGAATATTTTAATTAATAATATTAATATTAATTAGATTTATTTTAATAAGAATTTAGTTAGGGGTGTTAGAGTTAGATAGGGTTATTATACTTAATATATATATAATATCATAACGATATTAACTATATTAACCCTAATATAATTAGGGTTAATATAGTTAATATATATAATATAATAACTATATTAACTATATTAACCCTAATATAGTTAAAATAGGTGGCGGCGGTGTAGGGGGATTAGATTAGGGGTTAATGTATTTAATATAGGTGGCAGCGGTGTAGGGGGATTAGATTAGGGGTTAATACATTTATTATAGGTGGTGGCGGTGTAGGGGGATTTAGATTATAGGCAAAAGAGCTGATTACTTTGTGACAATGCCCCGCCAAAAGCCCTTTTAAGGGCTGGCAATAGAGCTGTTTACTTTGGGGTAATCAAAACAGTGAAGGAAGTCCAGCACACAGTGGATTTATGCAAAGTCACCGTGACCTGCTTCCAAGGTCAAAGTAAATGTATTCAAAACGTCAAGAGGTGACAGCATAAAGCATTTATTGTAGAGACAGCAGGAAAAAAGGCAGCAACGTTTCGGGACTTCTGTCCCTTTGGGGTAATGCCACGCAAAAAGCCCTTTTCAGGGCTATTTGTAGGGTTAGACTTAGGTTTAGTGGTAGGGATAGTTTAGTATTTTAGGGGTTAATTAATTTAATATAGGTGGCGGCGATATAGGGGTATTAGATTAGAGGTTAATTAATTAAATATAGGTGGCGGCGGTATAGGGGGATTAGATTAGGGGTTAATAAATGTAATATAGTTGGCGGCGGTGTAGGGGGATTTAGATTAGGGGTTAATTAATTTAATATAGCTGGCGGCGGGGTAGGGGGATTTAAATTAGGGGTTAATAATTTTAATATAGCTGGCGGCGGGGTAGGGGGATTAGATTAGGGGTTAATAATTTTAATATAGCTGGTGGCGGGGTAGGAGCTCACATTAGGGGGTAGTTAATGTAGGTGGCGACGGGGTAGGAGCTCACATTAGGGGGTAGTTAATGTAGGTGGCGGCGGGGTAGGAGCTCACATTAGGGGGTAGTTAATGTAGGTGGCGGGGTAGGAGCTCACATTAAGGGTAGTTAATGTAGGTGGCGGCGGGGTAGAAGCTCACATTAGGGGGTAGTTAATGTAGGTGGCGGCAGGGTCCAGGAGCGGCGGTTTAGGGGTTAATAACTTTATTAGGTGCGGCGGGGTCCGGGAGCGGCGGTTTAGGGGTTAATACATTTTTTATTATTAGGAGAGTGAGGGGGGATTGCGGATAGAGGGGTATACGTGTCGGGCTATGTTTGGGAGGCGTGTTAGACAGTAGGGGAGATTTTATAACTTAGTCAGGTTTTGTAGGCGCCGGCAGTTTCTAAAGTCACTGGCGACTCCAGAAATTTGTACTTACGCAGATTTCTGGACATCGCTGGTTTATCCGACTTATGGCACTTTAGCATCTGACGGCGCCGTATATGTGATAGCTCGAGTTGCGAGCTTAAACTATGGGCGGCGGGGGTTCCCTCGCTTGCACCGAAAACTACGATCTATATCGGATCGCGCCCCAGTTTGTTTGTTTTTTGCCTTGACTACCTGATTCATAGGTTTATTGTCCATTCTGTCATTTATTTATGGTTCATTTTCTATATTATACAGGTTTTTTCTTCGGACCCTTTCCTTATAAAACCTACTGTCTTCTGTGTGCACACACAACGGCTATTTCTGCTAGAAAAGCTTCCTAAGCGTCCTGTACACACAAATAAAAGACACTTTTTTCTTGTTCAGTTAAGAGATCTTCTTTGTTAAATTTTAATAAATGCTACACAATTTATATGACAATATTTCACAAAGTATTTATTTTATAGGGGGTTTTGGTGTTGATTTTTCCCAACCAACTGAGAATGTAAAAGATGGGATTTCTTTGGTTGGACGAAACATTCTCTCTCATGGAGTGACTTCTTTCTGTCCAACGCTTGTTACATCTCCCTCATCATTGTATCACAAGGTATGAGAAAAAGATAGTCACATCCTTAAAGGGACTGTAAAGAATATACTATCAAAACTTGTATTTAAAATCTAAATAATCTGAGCACAATGTCCCTATTTTTTTTTTTTTATTTTGATTGATAAATTCTTAATTTTTAAGTTACTTTGATGACTTCCTCTGCTGTTGTTGCTCCGCCTCGTTACCTAACTATCTCTAATATGCTATTGAGACTGTCCACCCCATCGGAGCGTTCCTGGCTTCTGGTAATTTGACAGATGAACTTCACATGCGCAGTTCTTCCGTGTCAGTAATGTTTACAACTATAAACTCGTTGGTTAACAGTGGATCGGCTAGGTTATTTGGATTTAATGTTTATTAGGAAAGTGACCAGAAAGAGAATCATATACCCCATGGACTAGAACAAGCATTTTAACTAATATTTAACGATAATAAGATAATAAAAATATGATCCGTAAATCTAAAACTGAAAAATAATCTGTGTCCTCAAAATAGAACACACACCCAATACATTCATCCAAAAAAGAACATATCTAACTGGTGATTCTTTTTTTCTTTATTTAAATTAGACTCAGAACAGGCAGCCCTTACACGTTATCAGTAAACAATGAATTGTGATCTGTTTTACCGCATGCAAGGTTTGTCATACAGTGGACAAGATTAAAAGTGCCGTGCTGTCTAGCACTCCTGCTGGAGCGTAAACATTGCTAGAAGTAATCTGCATGCATGGGTTAGGGCGTGTATTACAAGTTAAAATTAAAGGTTTTGCATGTGAGCCCGATGTGTGCTACCTAAAGGGTTTTTAATTTTGAGTCTGCGCTAACTTATTCTTCCTATTCTCAAGAAGAAAAAACCTAACACATCATATATAGAAATATAAATTTAATTATAAAAATTGTAAACAAAAAATATTGGAATTTAAAAACGAATGCGTCATTTGGTTAGCGCACATGGAGAATAAGTTATCTTAAGGCACGTTATGTAAAATATTAATAATTAAAAACACTGTAATAAATATATCTATATATATTCTATCAATTATTTAGAATTTTAGGTACATCTATAATAATTATTTACATTAATTATTAATGTTTTTCAATATTTTATATTTAATAAATACATAGGGCACCTTAAGATAACTCATGTTGGGTTAATGCACATAATTAATTAGTTTACTCCTGTCTTGTTTCTGACTCAACATGATTTATCTTAAGGTGCGTTATGTATTTATTAAATATAAAATATTGAAAAATATTAGTAATTCATGTAAATAATTATTGTAGAGGTACTATAAAATTCTAAATAATCCATAGAATATATATGTTTTACAGTATCTATAATAATAATCAGTATTAATATTTTTAAATATTTTATATATAATATTTTACATAATGCACATTAAGATAACTAATTTTTCACGTGTGCTTACCTGACACTGTGTTAGATCTAAAACGTGAAACCTGAAGGGTGTTACTCATATTTTACATTCCAATGTTCTTCACATATAATTTTTTTAAATTTTTTATTATTAAATAAATATTTATATATGTGTGTGTGTGTATATATATATATATGTGTATATATATATATATATATATATATATATATATATATATATATATATATATATATATATATATAGGTATAGGTATATATAGATTTGTATAGAAATATATATTTAATAATACAAATAACATTTCCTGTATGTGACAACCATTGGAAAGATAAATATTTACAGTAAGTATTTAGTAAGACACATTATTAAATATTTTTATGGAATTATCATTTAGAAGCATATATATTATAGCCCTTTGCAGTCAAATACACCGCCATATACCTTTTAACCCTTATAAATAATTTTTATGAAAATTGATATGATTAATTTTAATTAGTGTTTATATGAGTGTAACAGTAATTTTAATGTATTTATGTTGTGTTTGGTGCAAATTATTATTTTATCCCTAACCCTTTACTTGAGATCTTTAGTTGCGCTAACCTGACGTGCATTAAATTTGGTTGCACTTGAGTGAACGACAAGTTAGCACGGGCGCGATATTCCTATATTGCTCGTGCACAAACAATAGCGTGCCACTTGCAATCTAGCCTAATATTGGGAGCACATGTCCATGTTTTAATTGGGTGTTGTAGCACAGCTACTGATTGGCTATTACAGGGGTAGGAAAAAAAATACTTTAGAAGGGGGCAAGCTGACTGAGTTGGAGAAATAAGTATAAAGAATAAAAATAATTTGCTGGATATTCTTTATTTGTTGCTTTATGAATGTTGTAACAAAAACAAAATAAAATATATATATATATATATATATATATATATATATATATATGACTGAGGCAATCCACTTCCCAATTAACTATACCTGGGATATGAACCGCAGAAATTAGACAGGAGCTGGATTCCACCCAAACAACTGTGAGTCCCACCCTGATGATTGACATATGCCACAGTTGTGATATTGTCTGTCTGAAAACAAATGAACAGTTCTCTCTTCAACAGAGGCCAAAACTGAAGAGCCCTGAGAATAGCACGGAGTTCCAAAATATTGATTGGTAATCTCGCCTCTTGAGATTTCCAAACCCCTTGTGCTGTCAGAGATCCCCAAACAGCTCCCCAACCTGAAAGACTCGCATCTGTTGTGATCACAGTCCAGGTTGGACGAACGAAAGAGGCCCTTAAAATTATACGATGGTGATCTAACCACCAAGTCAGAGAAAGCCGAACATTGGGAGTAAAGGACATTAATTGTGATATCCTTGTATAATCCCTGCACCATTGGTTCAGCATACAAAGCTGGAGAGGTCTCATATGAAAACGAGCAAAGGGGATCGCGTCCGATGCTGCAGTCATGAGACCTAAAACTTCCATGCACATAGCTACTGAAGGGAATGACTGAGACTGAAGGTTCCGACAGGCTGCAACCAATTTCAAACGTCTCTTGTCTGTTAGAGACAAAGTCATGGACACTGAATCTATCTGGAAACCTAAAAAGGTTACCTTTGTCTGAGGAATCAAAGAACTTTTTGGTAAATTGATCCTCCAACCATATTTTCGAAGAAACAACACTAGTTGATTTGTGTGAGAATCTGCAGAACGTAAAGACTGAGCGAGTACCAAGATATCGTCCAAATAAAGAAACACTGCAATACCCTGCTTTCTGATTACAGAGAGTAGGGCACCTAGAACCTTTGAAAAGATTCTTGGAGCTGTCGCTAGGCCAAAATGAAGAGCAACAAATTGGTTATGCTTGTCTAGAAAAGAGAATCTCAGGAACTGATAGTGATCTGTATGAATCGGAATATATGAATCGGAATATGCATCCTGTAAGTCTATTGTGGACATATAATGCCCTTGCTGAACAAAAGGCAGAATAGTCCTTATAGTTACCATTTTGAAAGTTGGTACTTTTACATATCGATTCAAAATCTTTAGATCCAAAACTGAATGAATTTTCTTTCTTTGGGACAATGAATAGATTTGAATAAAACCCCAGATCCTGTTCCTGAAACGGAACTGGCATGATTACCCCTGATAACTCCAGGTCTGAAACACACTTCAGGAAAGCCTGAGCCTTTACTGGGTTTGCCTGAATGCGTGAGAGAAAAAAATCTCACAGGCGGTCTTACTCTGAATCCTATTCTGTACCCCTGAGAGACAATACTCTGAATCCAATGATTTTGGACCGAATTGATCCAAACATCTTTGAAAAATTTTAATCTGCCCCCTACCAGCTGAGCTGGAATGAGGGCCGCACCTTCATGAGGACTTGGGGGCTGGTTTTGATCTCCTAAATGGCTTGGATTTATTCCAATTTGAAGAACGCTTCCAATTGGAAGCAGATTCCTTGGGGGAAGGATTAGGTTTCTGTTCCTTATTTTGACGAAAGGAACGAAAACAGTTAGAAGCTTTAGATTTACCCTTAGGTCTTTTATCCTGATGCAAAAAAACTCCCTTCCCCCCCAGTGACAGTTGAAATTATTGAATCCAACTGAGAACCAAATAATTTATTACCTTGGAAAGAAAGAGATAGCAATCTGGACTTAGAAGTCATATCAGCATTCCAAGATTTGAGCCACAAAGCTCTTCTAGCTGAAATAGCTTAAGACATAGATTAAACATCAATTTTGATAATATCAAAAATGGCATCACAAATGAAATTATTAGCATGTTGAATCAACTTAACAATGCTAGACAAATCATGATTCGATACTTGTTGCGCTAAAGTTTCCAACCAAAAAGTTGAAGCAGCTGCAACATGAGCCAAAGAAATTGCAGGCCTAAGAAGATGACCTCAATATAAATAAGCTTTCCTTAGATAAGATTCAAGTTTCCTATCTAAAGGATCTTTAAAAGAAGTACTATCTTCCGTAGGAATAGTAGTACGTTTAGCAAGAGTAGAGATAGCCCCATCAACTTTGGGGATCTTTTCCCAAAACTCCAATCTAACTGCTGGCAAAGGATACAATTTTTTAAACCTTGAAGAAGGAATAAAAGAAGTACCAGGCCTATTCCATTCCTTAGAAATCATATCAGAAATAGCATCAGGAACTGGAAAAACCTCTGGAATAACCACAGGAGGTTTATAAACATAATTTTAAACATTTACTAGTTTTACTATCAAGAGGACTAGTTTCCTCCATATCTAATGTAATCAACACTTCTTTAAACAAAGAACAAATATACTCCATTTTAAATAAATAAGAGGATTTGTCAGTGTCAATATCTGAGGCAGGATCTTCTGAATCAGATAGATTCTCATCAGAGAAGGATAATTCCGTATGTTGCTGGTCATTTGAAATTTCATCACCCTTATGAGAAGTTTTTAAAAGACCTTTTACGTTTGTTAGAAGGCGGAATGGCAGACAAAGCCTTCTGAATAGAATCAGAAATAAATGATTTTACATTTACAGGTATATCTTGTGCATTAGCTGTTGAGGGAACAGCAACAGGTAATTAACTACTACTGATGGATACATTCTCTGCATATAAAAGTTTATCATGACAACTATTACAAACCACAGCTGGAGGTATAACCTCCACAAGTTTACAACAAATGCACTTAGCTTTGGTAGAACTGTTATCAGGCCGCAGGGTTCCAACAGTGATTTCTGAGACAGGATCAGATTGAGACATCTTGCAAATGTAAGAGAAAAAAAACAACATATAAAGCAAAATTATCAATTTCCTTATATGGCAGTTTCAGGAATGGGAAAAAATGCAAACAGCATAGCCCTCTGACATAGAAAAAAGGCAGGAGGCAAAATAGAATGGGGTCTTAAATAATGAAAATATTTGTCGCCAAGTATGACGCACAATAAACAGAAGAAATATTTTTTTGGCGCCGGAAACGACACACTCGCGTCATAGATGACACAACCTTGTGAAAGGACCCGGCGTCAACTAAGACGCCGGAAATGACGAAATTGCGCCAACGAACGTAATTTCGCACCAAAAAAATCTTGCGCCAAGAATGACGCAATAAACTTTAGCATTTTGCGCCCTTGCGAGCCTAATTCTGCCCGCGAATTGAAAATGACTGTCAATTGAAAAAAGATTATACCCCAGGTAAGAAATACATTTCCCTAAAAAATGCATTTCCCAGATATGAAACTGACAGTCTGCAAAAGGAAATATACTGAAACCTGAATCATGGCAAATATAAATACAATACATATATTTAGAACTTTATATAAATACATAAAGTGCCAAACCATAGCTGAGGTGTCTTAAGTAATAAAAACATACTTACCAGAAGACACCCATCCACATATAGCAGATAGCCAAACCAGTACTGAAACAGTTATCAGTAGAGGTAATGGAATATGAGAGTATATGAATCTCTACGACCGATAACAGAGAACCTATGAAATAGATCTCCCGTGAGGAAAACCATTGCATTCAAAGGTGATACTCCCTTCACATCCCTCTGACATTCACTGTACTCTGAGAGGAAACGGGCTTCAAAATGCTGAGAAGCACATATCGTAGAAATCTTAGCACAAACTTACTTCACCACCTCCATAGGAGGCAAAGTTTGTAAAACTGAATTGTGGGTGTGGTGAGGGGTGTATTTATAGGCATTTTGAGGTTTGGGAAACTTTGCCCCTCCTGGTAGGATTGTATATCCCATACGTCACTAGCTCATGGACTCTTGCCAATTACATCAAAGAAATTGCATGTTCTCTCTGAATCATGATAGAAAAAAATGTTGGTTTAATGTCCCTTTAAATGAGTGATTGTACTGCCTTGAACATTTGTATATATAGAAAATACATCTGCATATTGTGACAGAATTCTGATAGTTTAAGTCTTATGCTAAAGGTAAATAATACTTTTTATTTTCAATAACAGGTCATTCCTCAGATCTCTGTGAAGGATGGTGGTCCAGATGGTGCAGGTGTATTAGGTAAATCATTTTTTTCTATTTATTTATTTATTGTAAAATTACTGCTGGTTACAAAAGAAAATAATTTTGCTATCTGGAATGTTATCACTAAGGGCTTGATTTATTAAGCCTTCTCCTCCCCACGACTGCAGGTTCTCACAAGAGAACCCGCAGTCAGTATTTATCAAGTAGCGGTAATAAGATCGCTGCTTCCTACCCTCTTCTCCACCTCTTAGTTGGAGAATTTAAATCTCCCGGTCTCGTCTGACCAGGGAGATTGACAGCTCCTGCCCGCGCGTGATTGGCTGTGCGCGGGCATGGAGCGGTGTTGCATGCGAGTGCAAAATATCGCTTGCGTGCAATGGTAAATTCCGGCAGCAGATTGCTGCATGCCAGAGGCGAGCTAGGCATATGTACGCCCCTGTCCGCCCTAGCTTGATAAATCGAGCCCTTAGTATTATAACAACTCTCACTCAGTGGATTGGGGGATATTCCACTTCTTCTTTAAGTAGGTAGATGCTCTATTTCTTAAATAGACAGTGCACTGTAAAACTGTTTTCCCCTTAATATGTTCCAACCGACTTGTTGTTCCAGCTGCAGAGTATAAAATGTATGAGAAATTGCTCCTTTATGTTTCTTTTTGTAAATTATATATCTGGATTTGCTTTTTGTAACCACAACCCATCAAAATAGGCTAAGCTTGCAGAGAGATCAAACATCCTTATATTATCGCTCAAATGCATCCCTTTCATATTTCTGTCTCTATACAGTACTTAAAAAGAACAATTGAAAATATGCATTTTAGAATTTTATATCTTCTTCACCCCACTGGGAGTGTAATTTCATTTGCTGTTTAAATAGCTTGCAATAGCCTATATTTAAGTATAGGTAGGGATACCACTGGCAAAAGCAGCTATTTCAAGTGCCAATATAAAGGCAAAGGAGCTATTTGTAAACAATTTAATACACTCCAGCAGGTAAATGCATCATTTGTAACGAATTGAAGGGGGAAAATGTATGGGGGTAAACTGTCCCTTTTAAAGTGATTATAAAGTTTAAGGAATAAGTGCTCTAAAAAATACTCTTAAAAACAGGGGCACTTTAATTCATTAAACTTTAGAAACACGCTTTTTTTAAAAAAAAAATTTATTTTGTTACGACAAACAGACCGCCGATCCTCCGCCCACATCTCTTTCTGTATTTTGCAGATCGATGACGAATCCAGCTTCCTCCCTCCAATCGTTGCGTGCCACGCAAGCTTGACGCCAATGGGGACACGCAACGATTGGAGGAAGCCAGATTCGTCATTGATCTGCAAAATACAAAAGGAGATGTGAGCGGAGGATCAGCGGTCTGTTCACCGTAACAGAATGGTAATTATTTTTTAAAAAAAGTGTGTTTGTAAAGTTTAATTGATTAAAGTGCCCCTGTTTTTAAGAGTATTTTTAGATACTGGGCACTAATTCCTTAAACTTTACAATCACTTTAAGGAAAAAAAACATTGAACTACAGAAAAAAATAAATTATCAAAAATAAAAAAATTAAACCTAATCCCTATGAAAATTAAAAAGCTACCCCCCCCAAAAAAAATAAAACACCCCCTAATCTAATGCTGAACTACCAATAGCCCTTAAAATAGCTTTTTTGTAGGGAATTGCCTTAAGTTAAACATCTCTTTTGCAGTTACAAAATATGCCAAGTGCCCCCTAACAGTAAAACCCACAAACCCACCAAACCCCCCCAAAATAAATAAACCTAACCCTAAAAAAAACTAAACTATCCATTGCCCTGAAAAGGGCATTTGTATGGGCATTGCCCTTAAAAGGACATTCAGCTCTTTTGCTGCCCATCCCTAGAATTAAAAAAAAATAATCATAAAAAAAAACAACCTAAGTCTAAACCCCCCCAAAAATAAAACCTAATCCCTATGAAAATAAAAAAGCCCCCCCAAAATAAAAACACCCCCTAATCTAATGCTAAACTACCAATAGCCCTTAAAAGGGCTTTTTGTAAGACATTGCCCTAAGTTAAACAGCTCTTTCTTTCATGTAATTAGCAAGAGTCCATGAGCTAGTGACGTATGGGATATACATTCCTACCAGGAGGGGCAAAGTTTCCCAAACCTTAAAATGCCTATAACTACACCCCTCACCACACCCACAAATCAGTTTTACAAACTTTGCCTCCTATGGAGGTGGTGAAGTAAGTTTGTGCTAGATTCTACGTTGATATGCGCTCCGCAGCAGGTTGGAGCCCGGTTTTCCTCTCAGCGTGCAGTGAATGTCAGAGGAATGTGAGGAGAGTATTGCCTATTTGAATGCAATGATCTCCTTCTACGGGGTCTATTTCATAGGTTCTCTGTTATCGGTCGTAGAGATTCATCTCTTACCTCCCTTTTCAGATCGACGATATACTCTTATATATACCATTACCTCTGCTGATTTTCGTTTCAGTACTGGTTTGGCTTTCTACAAACATGTAGATGAGTGTCCTGGGGTAAGTAAATCTTATTTTCTGTGACACTCTAAGCTATGGTTGGGCACTTTTTTATAAAGTTCTAAATATATGTATTCAAACATTTATTTGCCTTGACTCAGGATGTTCAACATTCCTTATTTTCAGACAGTCAGTTTCATATTTGGGATAATGCATTTGAATCAATCATTTTTTTCTTACCTTAAAAAATTTGACTTTTTCCCTGTGGGCTGTTAGGCTCGCGGGGGCTGAAAATGCTTCATTTTATTACGTCATTCTGGCGCGGACTTTTTTGGCGCAAAAAATCTTTTCTGTTTCCGGCGTCATACGTGTCGCCGGAAGTTGCGTCATTTTTTTTGACGTTCTTTTGCGCCAAAAATGTCGGCGTTCCAGATGTGGCGTCATTTTTGGCGCCAAAAGCATTTAGCCGCCAAATAATGTGGGCGTCTTATTTTGGCGCTTAAAAATATGGGCGTCGCTTTTGTCTCCACATTATTTAAGTCTCATTTTTCATTGCTTCTGGTTGCTAGAAGCTTGTTCCTTGGCATTTTTTCCCATTCCTGAAACTGTCATTTAAGGAATTTGATCAATTTTGCTTTTTATGTTGTTTTTTCTCTTACATATTGCAAGATGTCTCACGTTGCATCTGAGTCAGAAGATACTTCAGGAAAATCGCTGTCTGGTGCTGGAACTACCAAAGCTAAGTGTATCTGCTGTAAACTTTTGGTAGCTGTTCCTCCAGCTGTTGTTTGTACTAATTGTCATGACAAACTCGTTAATGCAGATATTTCCTTTAGTAATGTACCATTACCTGTTGCAGTTCCATCAACATCTAATGTTCAGAGTGTTCCTGATAACATAAGAGATTTTGTTTCTGAATCCATCAAGAAGGCTATGTCTGTTATTCCTCCTTCTAGTAAACATAAAAAATCTTTTAAAACTTCTCTTTATACAGATGAATTTTTAAATGAACATCATCATTCTGATTCTAATGACTCTCCTAGTTCAGAGGATTCTGTCTCAGAGGTTGATGCTGATAAATCTTCATATTTATTTAAAATGGAATTTATTCGTTCTTTACTTAAAGAAGTACTAATTGCTTTAGAAATTGAGGATTCTGGTCCTCTTGATACTAAATCTAAACGTTTAGATAAGGTTTTTAAATCTCCTGTGGTTATTCCAGAAGTTTTTCCTGTTCCTGGTGCTATTTCTGAAGTAATTTCCAGAGAATGGAATAATTTGGGTAATTCATTTACTCCTTCTAAACGTTTTAAGCAATTATATCCTGTGCCGTCTGATAGATTAGAATTTTGGGACAAAATCCCTAAAGTTGATGGGGCTATTTCTACCCTTGCTAAACGTACTACTATTCCTACGTCAGATGGTACTTCGTTTAAGGATCCTTTAGATAGGAAAATTGAATCCTTTCTAAGAAAAGCTTATCTGTGTTCAGGTAATCTTCTTAGACCTGCTATATCATTGGCTGATGTTGCTGCAGCTTCAACTTTTTGGTTGGAAACTTTAGCGCAACAAGTAACAGATCATGATTCTCATAAATTATTCTTCTGCAACATGCTAATAATTTTATCTGTGATGCCATTTTTGATATTATCAGAGTTGATGTCAGGTTTATGTCTCTAGCTATTTTAGCTAGAAGAGCTTTATGGCTTAAAACTTGGAATGATGATATGTCTTCTAAATCGACTCTACTTTCCATTTCTTTCCAGGGTAACAAATTATTTGGTTCTCAGTTGGATTCTATTATCTCAACTGTTACTGGTGGGAAAGGAACTTTTTTACCACAGGATAAAAGATCTAAGGGTAAAAACAGGGCTAATAATCGTTTTCGTTCCTTTCGTTACAACAAAGAACAAAAGCCTGATCCTTCTTCCTCAGGAGCAGTTTCAGTTTGGAAACCATCTCCAGTCTGGAATAAATCCAAGCCTTCTAGAAAAGCAAAGCCAGCTTCTAAGTCCACATGAAGGTGCGGCCCTCATTCCAGCCCAGCTGGTAGGGGGCAGGTTACGTTTTTTCAAAGAAATTTGGATCAATTCTGTTCACAATCTTTGGATTCAGAACATCGTTTCAGAAGGGTACAGAATTGGTTTCAAGATAAGACCTCCTGCAAAGAGATTTTTTCTTTCCCGTGTCCCAGTAAACCCAGCGAAAGCTCAAGCATTTTTGAAATGTGTTTCAGATCTAGAGTTGGCTGGAGTAATTATGCCAGTTCCAGTTCTGGAACAGGGGCTGGGGTTTTATTCAAATCTCTTCATTGTACCAAAGAAGGAGAATTCCTTCAGACCAGTTCTGGATCTAAAAATATTGAATCATTATGTAAAGATACCAACATTCAAAATGGTAACTGTAAGGACTATCTTGCCTTTTGTTCAGCAAGGGCATTATATGTCCACGTTAGATTTACAGGATGCATATCTGCATATTCCGATTCATCCAGATCACTATCAGTTCCTGAGATTCTCTTTCCTGGACAAGCATTACCAGTTTGTGGCTCTGCCGTTTGGCCTAGCTACAGCCCCAAGAATTTTTACAAAGGTTCTCGGTGCCCTTCTGTCTGTAATCAGAGAACAGGGTATTGTGGTATTTCCTTATTTGGACGATATCTTGGTACTTGCTCAGTCTTTACATTTTGCAGAATCTCATACGAATCGACTTGTGTTGTTTCTTCAAGATCATGGTTGGAGGATCAATTTACTAAAAAGTTCATTGATTCCTCAGACAAGGGTAACCTTTTTGGGTTTCCAAATAGATTCAGTGTCCATGACTCTGTCTTTGACAGAAAAGAGACGTCTAAAATTGATTTCAGCTTGTCGAAACCTTCAGTCACAATCATTCCCTTCGGTAGCCTTATGCATGGAAATTCTAGGTCTTATGACTGCTGCATCGGACGCGATCCCCTTTGCTCGTTTTCACATGCGGCCTCTTCAGCTCTGTATGCTGAATCAATGGTGCAGGGATTACACAAAGATATCTCAATTAATATCTTTAAAACCGATTGTACGACACTCTCTGACGTGGTGGACAGATCACCATCGTTTAATTCAGGGGGCTTCTTTTGTTCTTCCGACCTGGACTGTAATTTCAACAGATGCAAGTCTTACAGGTTGGGGAGCTGTGTGGGGGTCTCTGACGGCACAAGGAGTTTGGGAATCTCAGGAGGTGAGATTACCGATCAATATTTTGGAACTCCGTGCAATTTTCAGAGCTCTTCAGTCTTGGCCTCTTCTGAAGAGAGAATCGTTCATTTTTTTTCAGACAGACAATGTCAAAACTGTGGCATACATCAATCATCAAGGAGGGACTCACAGTCCTCTGGCTATGAAAGAAGTATCTCGAATTCTGGTTTGGGCGGAATCCAGCTCCTGTCTAATCTCTGCGGTTCATATTCCAGGAATAGACAATTGGGAAGCGGATTATCTCAGTCGCCAAACGTTGCATCCGGGCGAATGGTCTCTTCACCCAGAGGTATTTCTTCAGATTGTTCAAATGTGGGAACTTCCAGAAATAGATCTGATGGCTTCTCATCTAAACAAGAAACTTCCCAGGTATCTGTCCAGATCCCGGGATCCTCAGGCGGAGGCAGTGGATGCATTATCACTTCCTTGGAAGTATCATCCTGCCTATATCTTTCCGCCTCTAGTTCTTCTTCCAAGAGTAATCTCCAAGATTCTGAAGGAATGCTCGTTTGTTCTGCTGGTAGCTCCGGCATGGCCTCACAGGTTTTGGTATGCGGATCTTGTCCGGATGGCCTCTTGTCAACCGTGGACTCTTCCGTTAAGACCAGACCTTCTGTCGCAAGGTCCTTTTTTCCATCAGGATCTCAAATCCTTAAATTTAAAGGTATGGAGATTGAACGCTTGATTCTTGGTCAAAGAGGTTTCTCTGACTCTGTGATTAATACTATGTTACAGGCTCGTAAATCTGTATCTAGAGAGATATATTATAGAGTCTGGAAGACTTATATTTCTTGGTGTCTTTCTCATCATTTTTCCTGGCATTCTTTTAGAATTCCGAGAATTTTACAATTTCTTCAGGATGGTTTAGATAAAGGTTTGTCCGCAAGTTCCTTGAAAGGTCAAATCTCTGCTCTTTCTGTTCTTTTTCACAGAAAGATTGCTAATCTTTCTGATATTCATTGTTTTGTACAAGCCTTGGTTCGTATAAAACCTGTCATTAAGTCAATTTCTCCTCCTTGGAGTTTGAATTTGGTTTTGGGGGCTCTTCAAGCTCCTCCGTTTGAACCTATGCATTCTTTGGACATTAAATTACTTTCTTGGAAAGTTTTGTTCATTTTGGCCATCTCTTCTGCCAGAAGAGTCTCTGAATTATCTGCTCTTTCTTGTGAGTCTCCTTTTCTGATTTTTCATCAGGATAAAGCGGTGTTGCAAACTTCTTTTGAATTTTTGCCTAAGGTTGTGAATTCCAACAACATTAGTAGAGAAATTGTGGTTCCTTCATTATGTCCTAATCCTAAGAATTCTAAGGAGAAATCGTTGCATTCTTTGGATGTTGTTAGAGCTTTGAAATATTATGTTGAAGCTACTAAGTCTTTCCGAAAGACTTCTAGTCTATTTGTTATCTTTTCCGGTTCTAGAAAAGGCCAGAAAGCTTCTGCCATTTCTTTGGCATCTTGGTTGAAATCTTTAATTCATCATGCTTATGTCGAGTCGGGTAAAACTCCGCCTCAAAGGATTACAGCTCATTCTACTAGGTCAGTTTCTACTTCCTGGGCGTTTAGGAATGAAGCTTCGGTTGATCAGATTTGCAAAGCAGCAACTTGGTCTTCTTTGCATACTTTTACTAAATTCTACCATTTTGATGTGTTTTCTTCTTCTGAAGCAGTTTTTGGTAGAAAAGTACTTCAGGCAGCGGTTTCAGTTTAAATCTTCTGCTCTTTTTTTCAATAAACTTTATTTTGGGTGTGGATTATTTTCAGCAGGAATTGGCTGTCTTTATTTTATCCCTCCCTCTCTAGTGACTCTTGCGTGGAAAGATCCACATCTTGGGTAGTCATTATCCCATACGTCACTAGCTCATGGACTCTTGCTAATTACATGAAAGAAAACATAATTTATGTAAGAACTTACCTGATAAATTCATTTCTTTCATATTAGCAAGAGTCCATGAGGCCCACCCTTTTTTGTGGTGGTTATGATTTTTTGTATAAAGCACAATTATTCCAATTCCTTATTTTTTTATGCTTTCGCACTTTTTTCTTATCACCCCACTTCTTGGCTATTCGTTAAACTGATTTGTGGGTGTGGTGAGGGGTGTATTTATAGGCATTTTAAGGTTTGGGAAACTTTGCCCCTCCTGGTAGGAATGTATATCCCATACGTCACTAGCTCATGGACTCTTGCTAATATGAAAGAAATGAATTTATCAGGTAAGTTCTTACATAAATTATGTTTTTGCAGTTACCAAAAATTCTAAGTCCCCACTAACAGTAACCCCCCCCCAAATAAAATAAACCTAACACTAAAAAACCTAAACTATCCATTGCCCTGAAAAGGGCATTTGTATGTATATTGCCCTGAAAAGGGCATTTAGCTATTTTGCTGCCTATCCCTAAGTTTAAAAAAAAAAAAAAAAAAAAACCTAAGTCTAACCCCCAAATATTAAAAAATTAAACCTACATTTAAATTAAGCTAAAGTTACAGAAAATAAAAAAATCTAATTCTACCGAAAATAAAAAAACAAAATTACCAAAGTTTAAAAAATAAATCTAATCCCTATGAAAATAAAAAAGCCCCCCCCCAAATAAAAACACCCCCTAATTTAATGCTAAACTACCAATAGCCCTTAAAAGGTCCCCCCTAACAGTAAACCCCCCCCCCATCCACCAAACCCACCCAAAATAAAAAAAAACTAACACTAAAAAACCTAAACTACCCATTGCCCTGAAAAGGGCATTTGTTTGGGCATTTAGCTCTTTTACAAAGTGCCCACCCTAATCTAAATAACCCCCCCCCCCCAAAAAAAATGTTTTTTAAAAAACCTAAGTCTAACCCCCAGGTTGATACTCACCATTGCTGAAGTCCGGCAGAGACGGTCCTGTCCCATGCAGTGAAGTCTTCTTCCAAGTGGCGACCTCTTCTTTCTTTTTCCAGGAACAATCCAGCGCGGAGCGGAGGGCGGAGCTGAAGACCGATGACTGCGGAGCTGAAGAACGGCAACCCTGGAAACGAAGACCAGCGACCATGGAGCGTGGAGGATCCTCTTCATACGATCGCCGCCGTACACTGGATAGTGAATTCAAGGGACGCCATTAAAAATGGCGTCCCTTGAATTCCTATTGGCTGATTTGATTCTTCAAATTCAAATCAGCCAATAGGATGAGAGCTACTCAAATCCTATTGGCTGTTCAAATCAGCCAATAGGATGAGAGCGACTGAAATTCTATTGGCTGATTTGAGTAGCCAATAGAATTTCAGTAGCTCTCATCCTATTGGCTGATTTAAACAGCCAATAGGATTTGAGTAGCTCTCCTCGTATTGGCTGATTTGAATTTGAAGAATCAAATCAGCCAATAGGAATTCAAGGGACGCCATCTTTAATTGCGTACCTTGAATTCACTATTCAGTGTACGGCGGCGATCGGAAGAAGAGGATCCTCCACGCTCCATGGCTCCGCGGTCGCCGGTCTTCAGTTCCAGGGTCGCCGGTCTTCAGTTCCAGAGTCGCCAGTCTTTAGCTCTGCGGTCATCGGTCTTCAGCTCCGCGCCGGATGTTCCGGAAAGAAGAAAGAAGAGGTCACCTCTTGGAAGAAGACTTTACCGCATGGACAGGACCTTCTCCACCGGACTTCAGTAACGGTGAGTACCAACCGGGGAGTTAGACTTAGGTTGTTTTTGTTTTTTTTAAATTGGGCGGGGTTTATTTAGATTAGGGTGGGCATTTTGTAAAAGAGCTAAATGCCCTTTTAAGGGCAATGCCCAACAAATGCCCTTTTCAGGGCAAAGGGTAGTTTAAGTTTTTTAGTGTTAGGTTTTTTATTTTGGGGGGGTTTGGTGGGTGGGGGGTTTTACTGTTAGGGGGGACTTTGTGTATTTTGAATCTAAAAGATCTTGGGGCAATAACCTGCAAAAAGCCCTTTTTAGGGCTACTGGTAGTTTATTCTTAGATTAGGGGTTTTTTATTTTTGGGGGGGCTTTTTTATTTTCATAGGGATTAGATTTGATTTTGTAAACTTTGGTAATTTTTGTTTTTTATGTTCTGTAATGTTAGCCTTTTTTATTTTTGTAATCTTAGCTTTCTTTATTTTTTATTTTAGGTAATTTGTGTTAATTTAGGGGGTGTTAGGTTAGGGGGTTTAATAATATAATTAGTTATTTGCGTTGTGGGTTTTGGCGGTTTAAGGGGTTAATAGGTTAATTAGGTTTATTTCGATGCGGGGGTTTAGGGGTTAATAGGTTAATTAGATTTATTGCGATTTGGAGGTTTTGCCGTTTAGGGGTTAATTAGGTTTATTGCGATGTGGGGGTTTTGCGTTTTAGAGGTTAATAGGGTAATTAGGTATATTGCGATGTGGGTGGTTGACGGTTAAGGGATTAATGGGTTAATTACTTTATTATTTTGCAATGTGTGGGTTTGCGGTGTATGTGTTAATACTTTGTGTGGGAGATTTAGGTTTTTTTTATTATACTTCGTGCAGGCGGTGTTTTTTTTTTTTTAATGCTCCGTTTGCCTTCGCTGCATCCCGGTGGATTCTTTCACCACCCTGCCATTTTCAGAATCCACCTGGATGCAGCTTCACTGCATCCAGGTGAATTCTTTTGGCTGCGCTCGCAGCCAACATTCTTTTGGGTGCCTTGCGCTGCCAACATTCCAATGAGGATGCGTGCGCAACTGCCGACGGACATTACAAACGCAATTATAGTATAGATTATTCTATTTTACATTTATTGATCATATGTTTTTTTACCTGGCAGGTGCCCATCTAGAAGGTCCATATATTAGCCGTGAAAAGAAAGGAGCTCATCCTGAGCAATGCTTACTCTCTTTCAGCGAGAGGGGTTTCGCCGATCTCTTAGCCACATATGGTACGCTGGATGGAGTCTGCACTGTGACCTTAGCCCCTGAGATATCTAAGAGTGAAGAGGTGATAAAAGAATTGGTTAAACGTGGGATCTGTGTCTCACTTGGTAAGAAGACGGAGCGAATTATCTTTCTTATGCCCCACAGAGATGTAAATCTCTAGGCCTTACTTCTATAACTAAGTTAGCTTTGTTCTCTTGATATCCTTTGTTGAAGGGTAAAACTAGGCTGATAAGAGCTTGGGAGCGTACACATGTCTTACGCATTCTATGGCAGCAGTGTTTTCAACTATGTACAACATTGCTATTAACATTGTTGCTAACACTACTGCCAGATGGCTAAGCACACATGCGCGCTCCTGAGCTCACCTAGGATTTCTCTTTAAAGTGATTGTCAAGTTTAATGAATAAGTGCACGGTATCTGAAAGTACTTGTAAAAACAGGGGCACTTTAATTTATTAAACTTTACAATGAAGCTTCTTTTTTAAAACACTTATCTTTGCTTTATGGAAAACAGACAGGCGATCATCTGCCCGCATCTGCTGCTGTAGTTAGCATATTGATGACGAATCCGGCTTCCTCCAATCGTTGCGTACCCCATGAGCTGGATGCCAAAGGGGGCACGCAATGATTGGAGGAAGCCGGATTTGTCATCGATATGCTAACTACAGCAGCAGATGCGGGCGGAGGAAGAACTAAGCAAAATTGATAATAGAAGTATATTGGAAAGATGTTTAAAATGTAATGCTCTGTCCAATCCATTTGTTTAATTTGGACATTAATGTCCCTTTAAAATACAGCAACTGTTATAACTACATTAATTATTGATTTTTTAAAACTACATTTACCAAAAAAAGGGGCATCACAGATTTTCCTTTTTGCACCAGCCCTGCTAAGCATATATTCCAGCAAACCCCAGTAGGTTTTCAGTGTAGTTTTGGTCAGAACTTTTTGCAGGCCAAGGCAATCTATCAAAATCATGGTCCACAAACTAGTCCTGTATAATTCTTGCTGTGGGACAAGGTTTGATATAGTGTTGATTTTACAAGACCTCTTCCTTATCCAAAATATCCAAGTTGGCTTACTGACCAATGAACATACAGCTGGAACAGCACCAGATCATTGCATAACTCCCAAAATGAACAATACCCATCAGAACAATTTATACAAAGAAAGAGAAGAACCCAACCAGAAATAACAACGGCTCAGTAGCTTGTTCTTTGGGGGGTTATCATCTAGTAGCAGCCTCTTTTAGCCCAACTCCTTTTCACAAAAGAGAACTTTCCTGAAATAGATCAGTCTGATCCCGCCTATAAAAGATGGTACAGCCCCAAAATACCAGGCAGTCCTCCAAAGGAACATAGCATCCCTAAACAATAGTTTCAGCCTTCTGAGGGCCTCGTCAATGAAGTGCAGCCATATCTCTCTAGGCACGTTGGGCCCGGAGTTTACATCTGGTTCCCCAGGGTCATAATACACGTATACCGTACAAAGAAAGAGAAACGGTCAACCAGCTCCGTAGCTTGTTCTTTGGTGGGTCACCATCTGGGATCAGCCAATTGGTGCTTCTGATTGGGTCAGCACCAGTTTCCGCTCATAACTAGTGGTACTTAAATTGTGTGTTTAACCCCTTTGTGCGGGTTAAATACATAAACATGCAGGGTTGATAGTGATAAACTTATGTGCTCTAATGAACGAAAGCATGTCATTTTTTCACTATATTGACCCTTTTAAAAACAATTTGCGTTAATATCTGTAATACTGTTTCAGGTGGATTAGTTTTATACCTACTAATAGTTTAGGGCATTTTTGAGGGGTTCAGTGTTAATAGACCTCTTTATATTACTCCTGGTCTGGCTCTCTCCATAATTCTGACATGTTCGTTTGGTCAGGTCAGCACATTCTGCATTATGTCACTGTGCGCCATGTTGTTCTCCCTTTGTGAGTATCTGTCGTGCACAGCTGTTTTAAGCACAGAACCGTTTTCTCTTGTAATTTGTAACACTAACACTTGCATTATATTGTATTTTGGCACCATTAGAATACCTTTAGCTGTAGTATTTATATTATTTCATAAATCATTCTGGCGGTTAAAGTCTTTAATTTAATCTTCCTAAATAAGAGTGTGGAATGCACATTTAATCTTGCAGCTAATGTCATGTTTAAAGATACAGTAAAGTTTAAATTAAACTTTCATGATTCAGATAATGCATGTGAACTTTCCAATTTACTTTAATCATCAAATGTGCTTTGTTCTTTTGGTATTCTTTGTTGAAAGCAAAACCTAGGTAGGCTCATATACTAATTTCTAAGCCTTGAAGGCCGCCTCTTATCTGAATGCATTTGTCAGTTTTTCACAGCTAGACAGCGTTAGTTTATGTGTGTCATATAGATAACGTGCTCATGCACGTGGAGTTATTTAACAGTCAGCACTAATTGCCTTAAATGCAAGTCTGTCAAAAGAACTGAGATAAGGAGGCAGTCTGCATAGGTTTAGATACAAGATAATCACAGAGGTAAAAAGTATATTAGTATAACAGTGTTGGTTATGCAAAACTGGGGAATGGTAAATAAAGGGATTATCTATCTTTTTAAACAATAAACATTTTGGAGTTTACTGTCCTTTTAATGCAGCTATACAGAATCAGCCAATTGATATTTCAGAGTTGTCTAAATAATATTTGTGATATAGTGATTGGTTCATAATGTGATTCCGGATAAAGGGGTCAGTGTGTTTTTCTTATGTTCATTATTTATCTGCAGGTCACTCAATAGCAAATTTATCTCAAGCTGAGGATGCAGTGACATATGGAGCCTCCTATATCACTCACCTCTTCAATGCCATGTTACCGGTTAGTTCATATGTCTAAGCATAATCAGAACTATGGTTACCAAAAAGTGATTCCCTGCCATGTTTTTCTTTTATTCAAACTGTACCCAGAATTATATTTGTGTTTATTAACAGGTATTGTAATTAACTCTTCCATTACATTAGCAATATCATGTAACCCACAATTCCAAACACATACTTTTAATAATACAGCTATCATAATATACCATGATCTATTATTTGACTAGATGTATTAGTGAACTAGTGCTAAACAGTCCCTTTATTATTTTATAGCAGGAAGGAAAATTACCCAGAAATTATTGTTTCAGAGCTAATTAGCTGAATTTTTTGTAGAAACAACAACAAAAATGTATTCCTTCTTTTTTGCATCTTTTCTTTAAAACAGAAGTATCTTTTTGCACAACCACTGGTAAAAAAAACTCTGTAGTAAATCACCAAAATGGGGATAGGATTGCGCACACAGGAAAAATGCCAGGGAGGGAGAAGGAATTAAATCTCTCTCTTTCTCTCTTTTCTCTCTCTCCTCTTTTTTGTCTCTTTTCCTTCTCCCCCTCTTTCTTTCTTTCTTTCTTTCTTTCTTTCTTTCTCTCTCTCTCTCTCTCTCTCTCTCTCTCTCTCTCTCTCTCTCTCTCTCTCTCTCTCTTCTTTTTCTCTTCTCTCTTTTCTTTCTCTCTCTTCTCTCACTGTCTTTTCTCTCTTTCCCCTCTCTCTCTCTCTCTCTCTCTCTCTCTCTCTTCTTTTTCTCTTCTCTCTTTCTCTCTTTTCTTTCTCTCTCTTCTCTCACTGTCTTTTCTCTCTTTCCCCTCTCTCTCTCTCTCTCTCTCTCTCTCACTCTCTCTCTCTCTCTCTCTCACTCTGGTTTTGAACAGTAATTGCTGCTGAATAAGTTAAATGCATTGTAATCTGTCCCAAAATCTAAAGCAGGTATAGAGAGAAGCAACAATAGTGTGCTGGCTGACACTAAGTTGAAACGTTCATAAAAATAGTTTAAGGTGGTGGCATAAGGAGTAATCAAGCATTCCAGAGACAGAAAAAGGTGCTAATAACTAGTTATTTCTAGTGTATTATAATTAGTCATTTTTGCTAATTGAAACCACCATTGTTGTCAAGAGCATGCCAAATAGACTGAGTTTGTAGAAAGATTTAATCATCTTCTAAACAACAAATACAATCAATCCCAGGGATAAATTTCAGTCTGTACAGATCCTCTCATCGAGATGCAGCTAAAGTGGGTGCAAATCTAGATATGTTGGTCCAACTATTACAAAATTATGGATCTTCTTTAATATGCACCAACCAATCACGTTTGTCAATGATATCACCTTTATGTAAATTTAAAATATATATTTTTTAAATGTTCTCTCTTTGTTCTTCAGTTTCACCACCGAGACCCTGGGATTGTGGGGCTGCTAACTAGCGATCGTATTCCCTCAGGAAGGACTGTGTATTATGGAATGATTGCAGATGGAATACACACCAATCCTGCAGCTCTAAGGATCGCACACAGGGCACATCCAAAAGGTGACTATCTCATCTAGATATTCTGAGTTTGCGGAATATGATGTACTGCTATATTTCACGGATAAACTAATGGTTCTCAAGCAATGTTCAGATGCCTTGGGGTGTCACAGTGCCCAGTTAAAGGGGCAGTATACTCCAATTTTCATTTAACTGCATATAATAGACAATACTATAAAGAAGAATATGCACAGATACTGATCTATAAATCCAGTGTAAAACCTTTTAAAAACTTGCTAAGAAGCTCTCAATTTAACACTGTTAATGAGATAAGCCTGGAACACCCACTAAAAGGGGCTGATAGCAGAACCTCCCCCCTCCCCTGCATATGAAAAGACCCATTATACAAACAGAAGCAGTCTGAAGTCTGTATACATCAGTATTTATCTAAACCTTTGGGGCTTGGTTAGGAGTCTGAAAGTCAGCACAATCGCCTAGATTTAGAGTTCTGCGTTAGCCGTCCAAACCAGCGTTAAGGGGTCCTAACGCTGGTTTTTCCATACGGCAGATCCCCTTACGCCAATTGCGTATCCTATCTTTTCAATGGGATCTTTCTAACGCTGGTATTTAGAGTCTTGGCTGAAGTGAGCGTTAGAACTCTAATGACAAGACTCCAGCCGCAGAAAAAGGTCAGGAGTTAAGAGCTTTCTGGGCTAACGCCGGTTCATAAAGCTCTTAACTACTGTGCTCTAAAGTACACTAACACCCATAAACTACCTATGTACCCCTAAACCGAGGCCCCCCCACATCGCCGCCACTATAATTACATTTTCTCTTGTTAAGTGTATCCAGTCCACGGATCATCCATTACTTGTGGGATATTCTCCTTCCCAACAGGAAGTTGCAAGAGGATCACCCACAGCAGAGCTGCTATATAGCTCCTCCCCTCACTGCCATATCCAGTCATTCTCTTGCAACTCTCAACAAAGATGGACGTAGCAAGAGGAGAGTGGTGTATTATAGTTAGTTTTTTAACTTCAATCAAAAGTTTGTTATTTTTAAATGGTACCAGAGTGTACTGTTTCATCTCAGGCAGCATTAGAAGAAGAATCTGCCTGTGATTTCTATGATCTTAGCAGAAGTAACTAAGATCCACTGCCGTTCTCACGTATTCTGAGGAGTGAAGTAACTTCAGAGGGGGAATGGCGTGCAGGTTTTCCTGCAATAAGGTATGTGCAGTTAACATATTTCTAGGGATGGAATTTGCTAGAAAAATGCTGCTGATACCGGATTAATGTAAGTTAAGCCTTAAATGCAGTGATAGCGACTGGTATCAGGCTTATTAACAGAGATACATACTCTTATAAAAGTGTAATATAAAACGTTTGCTGGCATGTTAATCGTTTTTATATATGTTTGGTGACAAAACTTATTGGGGCCTAGTTTTTTTCCACATGGCTGGCTTGATTTTTGCCTAGAAACAGTTCCTGAGGCTTTCCACTGTTGTAATATGAGTGGGAGGGGCCTTTTTTAGTGCTTTTCTGTGCAGCTAAAAATACTGACAGAGACATTCAGCTTCCCTCTGCATGATACAGGACATCTCTGAAGGGCTCAAAAGGCTTCAAAGTCGTGTTTGAGGAGGGTAACAACCTGTGGCAGTTGTTGTGACTGTGTTTAAAAAAAAAAACAACAACAAAAAAAAAACGTTTTTGTCATTTATTATTCTGTTTTTGTTATTAAGGGGTTAATCATCCATTTGCAAGTGGGTGCAATGCTCTGCTGACTTGTTACATACACTGTAAAAATGTTGTTAGTGTAACTGCCTTTTTTCACTGTTATTTCAAATTTTGTCAAAATTTGTTTCTCTAAAGGCACAGTAACGTTTTTTATATTGCTTGTTAACTTGCTTTAAAGTGTTTTCCAAGAGGCCCTGGAAGAGGCCATCCATACAGCTCCATTGACTGAAATTGTTGACAAGCTTAGAACTCTTAAGCTAGCTAACTCATTTGTTTCTGATGCCATTGTTCATTTGACTAAACTAACGGCTAAGAATTCCGGATTCGCCATCCAGGCGCGTAGGGCGCTATGGCTCAAATCCTGGTCAGCTGATGTGACTTCAAAGTCTAAATTACTCAACATTCCTTTCAAGGGGCAGACCTTATTCGGGCCTGGTTTGAAAGAAATTATTGCTGACATTTCTGGAGGTAAGGGTCATACCCTTCCTCAGGACAGGGCCAAATCAAAGGCCAAACAGTCTAATTTTCGTGCCTTTCGAAATTTCAAGGCAGGTGCAGCATCAACTTCCTCTGCTTGAAAACAAGAGGGAACTTTTGCTCAATCCAAGCAGGCCTGGAAACCTAACCAGTCCTGGAACAAGGGCAAGCAGGCCAGAAAGCCTGCTGCTGCCTCTAAGACAGCATGAAAGAGCGGCCCCCTATCCGACAACGGATCTAGTAGGGGGCAGACTCTCTCTCTTCGCCCAGGCGTGGGCAAGAGATGTTCAGGATCCCTGGGCGTTGGAGATCATATCTCAGGGATATCTTCTGGACTTCAAAGCTTCTCCTCCACAAGGGAGATTTCACCTTTCAAGATTATCTGCAAACCAGATAAAGAAAGAGGCATTCCTAAGCTGCGTACAAGATCTCCTTGTAATGGGAATGATCCATCCAGTTCCGCGGACGGAACAAGGACAGGGGTTTTATTCAAATCTGTTTGTGGTTCCCAAAAAAGAGGGAACCTTCAGACCAATTTTGGATTTAAAGATCCTAAACAAATTCCTCAGAGTTCCGTCATTCAAGATGGAAACTATTCGAACCATTTTACCCATGATCCAAGAGGGTCAGTACATGACCACAGTGGACTTAAAGGATGCCTACCTTCACATTCCGATTCACAAGAATCATCATCAGTTCCTGAGGTTTGCCTTTCTAGACAGGCATTACCAATTTGTAGCTCTTCCATTCGGGTTGGCTACAGCCCCAAGAATTTTTACAAAGGTTCTGGGCTCACTTCTGGCGGTCCTAAGACCGCGAGGCATAGCGGTGGCTCCTTACCTGGACGACATCCTGATACAGGCGTCAAGCTTTCAAATTGCCAAATCTCATACAGAGATAGTTCTGGCATTCCTGAGGTCGCATGGGTGGAAAGTGAACGAAGAAAAGAGTTCTCTATCTCCTCTCCTCTCACAAGGGTTTCCTTCCTAGGGACGCTAATAGATTCCGTAGAAATGAAAATTTACCTGACGGAGTCCAGGTTATCAAAACTTCTAAATGCTTGCCGTGTTCTTCACTCCATTCCACGCCCCACGGTGGCTCAGTGCATGGAAGTAATCGGCTTAATGGTAGCGGCGATGGACATAGTGCCATTCGCGCGCCTGCATCTCAGACCGCTGCAATTATGCATGCTCAGTCAGTGGAATGGGGATTACACAGATTTGTCCCCTCTACTAAATCTGGATCAGGAAACCAGAGATTCTCTTCTCTGGTGGTTATCTCAGGCCCATCTGTCCAAGGGTATGACCTTTCGCAGACCAGATTGGACAATTGTAACAACAGATGCCAGCCTTCTAGGTTGGGGTGCAGTCTGGAACTCCCTGAAGGCTCAGGAGGAGAAACTCCTCCCAATAAATATTCTGGAGTTAAGAGCAATATTCAATGCTCTTCTGGCTTGGCCTCAGCTAGCAACACTGAGGTTCATCAGATTTCAGTCGGACAACATCACGACTGTGGCTTACATCAACCATCAAGGGGGAACCAGGAGTTCCCTAGCGATGTCAGAAGTCTCCAAGATAATTCTCTGGGCAGAGACTCACTCTTGCCACCTGTCAGCGATCCATATCCCAGGTGTAGAGAACTGGGAGGCGGATTTTCTAAATCGTCAGACTTTTCATCCGGGGGAATGGGAACTCCATCCGGAGGTGTTTGCTCAATTGGTTCTCCGTTGGGGCAAACCAGAATTGGATCTCATGGCGTCTCGCCAGAACGCCAAGCTTCCTTGTTACAGATCCAGGTCCAGGGACCCAGAAGCGGCACTGATAGATGCTCTAGCAGCGCCTTGGTTCTTCAACCTGGCTTATGTGTTTCCACCGTTTCCTCGGCTCCCTCGTCTGATTGCCAAAATCAAACGGGAAAGAGCATCGGTGATATTGATAGCGCTTGCGTGGCCACGCAGGACCTGGTATGCAGACCTAGTGGACATGTCATCCTTTCCACCATGGACTCTGCCTCTGAGACAAGACCTTCTAATACAAGGTCCTTTCAATTATCCAAATCTACTTTCTCTGAGACTGACTGCATGGAGATTGAACGCTTGATCCTATCAAAGCGTGGCTTCTCCGAGTCAGTAATTGATACCTTAATACAGGCACGAAAGCCTGTCACCAGGAAAATTTACCACAAGATATGGCGTAAATATCTTCATTGGTGTGAATCCAAGAATTACTCATGGAGTATGGTTAGGATTCCTAGGATATTGTCCTTCCTCCAAGAGGGTTTGGACAAAGGATTATCAGCTAGTTCTTTAAAGGGACAGATTTCTGCTCTGTCTATTCTTTTACACAAGCGTCTGGCAGAAGTTCCAGACGTTCAGGCACTTTGTCAGGCTTTAGTTAGAATTAAGCCTGTGTTTAAACCTGTTGCTCCTCCATGGAGCTTAAACTTGGTTCTTAAAGTCCTTCATTCTATTGATATCAAACTTCTTTCATGGAAAGTTCTTTTTCTGATGGCTATTTCCTCGGCTCGAAGAGTCTCTGAGTTATCTGCCTTACATTGTGATTCTCCTTATCTGATCTTCATTCAGATAAAGTTGTTCTGCGTACAAAACCTGGGTTTTTACCTAAGGTGGTTTCTAACAAGAATATCAATCAAGAGATTGTTGTTCCATCATTATGTCCTAATCCTTCTTCAAAGAAGGAACGTCTTTTGCATAATCTAGACGTAGTCCGTGCCTTGAAGTTTTACTTACAGGCTACTAAAGATTTTCGCCAAACATCTAACCTGTTTGTTGTTTACTCTGGACAGAGGAGAGGTCAGAAGGCCTCGGCAACCTCTCTTTCTTTTTGGCTTCAGAGTATAATCCGTTTAGCCTATGAGACTGCTGGACAGCAGCCTCCTGAAAGGATTACAGCTCATTCTACTAGAGCTGTGGCTTCCACCTGGGCCTTTAAAAATGAGGCCTCTGTTGAACAGATTTGCAAGGCTGCAACTTGGTCTTCGCTTCATACTTTTTCCAAATTTTACAAATTTGATACTTTTGCTTCTTCGGAGGCTGTTTTTGGGAGAAAGGTTCTACAGGCAGTGGTTCCTTCCGTTTAAGTTCCTGCCTTGTCCCTCCCATCATCCGTGTACTTTAGCTTTGGTATTGGTATCCCACAAGTAATGGATGATCCGTGGACTGGATACACTTAACAAGAGAAAACATAATTTATGCTTACCTGATAAATTTATTTCTCTTGTAGTGTATCCAGTCCACGGCCCGCCCTGTCCTTTTCAGTCAGGTCTAAATTTTAATTAAACTGCAGTCACCACTGCACCCTATGGTTTCTCCTTTCTCGGCTTGTTTCGGTCGAATGACTGGATATGGCAGTGAGGGGAGGAGCTATATAGCAGCTCTGCTGTGGGTGATCCTCTTGCAACTTCCTGTTGGGAAGGAGAATATCCCACAAGTAATGGATGATCCGTGGACTGGATACACTACAAGAGAAATAAATTTATCAGGTAAGCATAAATTATGTTTTTTAACCCCTAATCTGCCGACCGCACACCGCTGCAACCTACATTATCCCTATGTACCCCTAATCTGCTGCCCCTAACATCGCCGACACCTACATAATATTTATTAACCCCTAATCTTCCCCCCCCCAACGTCGCCACTACCTACCTACACTTATTAACCCCTAATCTGCCGACCGGACTTCGCCGCCACTATAATAAATGTATTAACCCCTAAAGCTAAGTCTAACCCTAACACCCCCTAAGTTAAATATAATTTAAATCTAACGAAATAAATTATTTCTTATTAAATAAATTAATCCTATTTAAAGCTAAATACCGTATTGTCCTGAGTATAGGCCGCACTTTTTCCCCTAATGCAAGTCTTTAAACTAGGGGTGCGGCCTATACTCGGGATGTTGCACAAATACCGGTATACTGTAAGTAGAACAGGCTGGGGTTAGGCACCGGTAGGTAGGTAAGGAGGCTGAGTGAGTTAAGACAAAGTTCCCGGTAACTAAAGTTCGCCAGCAATATAAAGCCTGCTAGCATTTGTTCCAAGAGAAAAGTGGATCATAACTCACCCCAGTACAACGATTGTGGCTGAAACTCTTAAACAGCTTGGCATCGAATACACCTTCACAGGGCTTGTACTGCTGTAAACTCCTGGTTTTACATCCCCGTCTGCTTCTGACTTCTCCTTTACCTGCTAGCTAGAATGGGGTTGCCTGTCTAACTAAGGACACACCCCCAATAAGATTGCGGGATTGGTTCTTCATCTGGGAAACGTCACAGCTCCATCTGTTGATTGGACTGAGGCGAGTGGAGGCATGGTCATATGCGGTCCAACCAGCGGAGAGAGCTGTGACGTTTCTTGGACGAAGAACCAATCCCGTGATCTCATTTGGGTGTGTGTCCTTAGTTAGGCAGGCAACTCCGTCTCAGCTAGCAGGTAACGGAGAAGTCAGAAGCAGATATGGATGTAAAGCTAGGAGTTTACAGCGGTACAAGCCCTGTGAAGGTATATTTGATTGCCAAGCTGTTTAAGAGTTTCAGCTAGCAGGTAACGGGGAAAACAGAACAGGAGACGTCAAAGGGAGAGAGCCTCCAGTCAGTAGAGGGGATTCCTTGTAGTCCCCAAATAAAGTCAAGTCCCCATAGCTTTTTTAAACATAGCATAATTGTTTAGCTTTCAAAGAAAGCTACAGTGTATTGCTAAACAAAGTGTTTTACGTCACTCTTTGACAGCCAAGGGGCTCATGGGACATTGATGTGATTAATCTATTTCAGTTCACTTAAAGTGTAATTAAAAAGCATTTTACTGATTATAAAGATGTTGCTAATTTAAGGCATGAAAAGTAAGATATGTTAATGAGAGTTCTGAGATCACCCACATAAAATGAATACATCTTTTTTTTTTTATCAAAAGGATTGACCGTTCTATCCTTTAGCAAGGGTTTTTTTAACGTACCATGGAATAAAGAATAATTTTTATCATCTACTTAAGGTAAAAAAAACTAAAAAATTAAATTTCTTTAAAATGGCAGCAAACTTTAAGGGTGCGGCTTATAATCAGGAGCGGCCTATACTCGGAACAATACGGTACTTACCTGTAAAATAAACCCTAATATAGCTACAATATAACGAATAATTATATTGTATCTATTTTAGGATTTATATTTATTTTACAGGCAACTTTGTATTTATTTTAACTAGGTACAATAGCTATTAAATAGTTAATAACTATTTAATAGCTACCTAGTTAAAATAATTACAATTACAAAATTACCTGTAAAATAAATCTTAACCTAAGTTACAATTAAACCTAACACTACACTATCAATAAATTAATTAAATAAACTACCTACAATTATCTACAATTAAATCAACTAAACTAAATTACAAAAAAATACAAACACTAAATTACAAAAAATAAAAAAAAGATTACAAGAATTTTAAACCAATTACACCTACTCTAAGCCCCCTAAAAAAATAACAAAGCCCCCCAAAATAAAAAAAATGCCCTACCCTATTCTAAAATAAAAAGTAAACAGCTCTTTTGCCTTACCAGCCCTTAAAAGGGCCTTTTGTGGGGCATGCCCCAAAGTAAACAGCTCTTTTGCATTTTAAAAAAACATACAATACCCCCCCCCCAACATTACAACCCACCACCCACATACCCCTAATCTAACCCAAACCCCCCTTTAAAAACCTAACACTAAGCCCCTGAAGATCTTCCTACCTTATCTTCACCACGCCGGGTATCACCGATCCGTCCAGAAGAGGGTCCGAAGTCTTCATCCTATCCGGCAAGAAGAGGACATCCGGACCGGCAGACATCTTCATCCATCCGGCGCGGAGCGGGACCATCTTGAAGCAGCTGACGCGGATCCATCCTCTTCTTCCGGCGACTCCCGACGAATGAAGGTTCCTTTAAGGGACGTCATCCAAGATGGCGTCCCTCGAATTCCGATTGGCTGATAGGATTCTATCAGCCAATCGGAATTAAGGTAGGAAAAATCAGATTCAAGTTCAATCCGATTGGCTGATCCGATCAGCCAATCAGATTGAGCAAGCATTCTATTGGCTGATCGGAACAGTTAAAATAAATACAAAGTTGCCTGTAAAATAAATATAAATCCTAAAATAGATACAATATAATTATTCGTTATATTGTAGCTATATTAGGGTTTATTTTACAGGTAAGTATTTAGCTTTAAATAGGAATAATTTATTTAATAAGATTTATTTTATTTCGTTAGATTTAAATTATATTTAACTTAGGGGGGTGTTAGGGTTAGGGTTAGACTTAGCTTTAGGGGTTAATACATTTATTAGAGTAGCGGTGAGGTCCGGTCGGCAGATTAGGGGTTAATACTTGAAGTTAGGTGTTGGTCGATGTTAGGGAGGGCAGATTAGGGGTTAATACTATTTATTATAGGGTTTTTGAGGCGGGAGTGAGGCGGTTTAGGGGTTAATACATTTATTAGAGAAGCGGCGAGGTCCGGTCGGCAGATTAGGGGTTAATAAGTGTAGGTAGGTAGAGGCGACGTTGGGGGGGCAGATTAGGGGTTAATAAATATAATATAGGGGCAGCAGATTAGGGGTACATAGCTATAATGTAGGTTGCGGCGGTGTACGGAGCGGCAGATTAGGGGTTAATAATAAAATGCAGGGGTCAGCGATAGCGGGAGCAGCAGATTAGAGGTTAATAAGTGTAAGGTTAGGGGTGTTTAGACTCGGGGTACATGTTAGGGTGTTAGGTGCAGACTTAGGAAGTGTTTCCCCATTGGAAACAATGGGGCTGCGTTAGGAGCTGAACGCTGCTTTTTTGCAGGTGTTAGGTTTTTTTCAGCTCAAACTGCCCCATTGTTTCCTATGGGGGAATCGTGCACGAGCACGTTTTTGAAGCTGGCCGCGTCCGTAAGCACCGCTGGTATTGAGAGTTGAAGTGGCGCTAAATTATGCTCTACGCTCCCTTTTTGGAGCCTAACGCAGCCCTTCAGAGAACTCTAAGTGGTATTTAAAAGGTGCGGGGGGGGGGGGGAAACATGCGTAGCTAACGCACCCCTTTGGCCGCAAAACTCTAAATCTAGCCGAATGTTATTTAAAAATAAGCAAAACTATACATTTTTACAAAAACACCCCCAGATGGGCTATATAAATGGATCATCTACAAAACATTTATGCAAAGAAAAATCTAGTGTACAATATCCCTTTAAAACAGAATGGGACTGGAAATAAAAAAAAATCCCAGCCTGTTCTCTGTATATTTTGCATATTAATAATTTTTTTTATACAATTTTTTTTTTCTTTTTCATGTTTTAATGGTTGTTATTTTTAGTGGCACACATTCTATCAAAATCTGTGTGTATTTTGTGGATCATAATATTTTCATAAAAAAATAATAATAATAATTGTACTAGATTAAATAAAACCTGTTTATGAAACTAACGTCTCGTGGGGGGGAAAGTGACAAAATTATACCTCAAATTATGGAACTCCTGAAAATTTGTATCTGCCCCTCATTAAAACCCCACCTTGCAAGTCACTCTCCAATAATTTCTCTCACATTTAAAGAGTTTTACTGTAAAGTTTGCTGGTATCATAAAAATGCCTTTAAAATATTACAAAACAAACTAATTAAAATGTAAAAGAGAAACCTCTCTCTGTAACACAGTCCATTCTAACATGCAAATAAGAAAACGTGAAAACAGTTAGACATTTTTAACCGGTGCATAATAAAAAGACAATTCACTTGCGATTTCTTTGAATTTTAAATGAATTATGGACTTTTTTTCAAAATTTCTTTTAAATGTATCATATGACAGCCATCAGCCAATCAAATACTCATATACGTATACATTGTTAACTCTAGCACATGCTCAGTAGGAGTTTGGGCCTCAGTGCATATAAAAAGACTGTGCACAATTTGACAATAGAAGTAAATAGGAAAGTTTCTTAAAACTGCATGCTCTATCTGAATCATAAAAGTTTCATTTTGACTTTAGTATTTGCTTTTAAAGGCCACTAATTGCACCTGCGCACCGCTGGATTTTTAGACACATTATGCCAGAGTTTGCAGGGCCCATTTGGAATGACATAACCACTCACATTCTCCAAATTGACCCCCAAAACTATATATATATTTATAAAGAAGACAACCCAAGGTATTGATCTAGACCCATCATGGCATATTTCATGTGACCTGTTGGCAGTCAGATAATTGCCAAATACTATAATATAGGAGGCCGAAACGATCGTCTGGGGTTGTCATGCTCCTTGTTCAGAGGAGAATTGCCTGGTATTTCGGGGCTGGACTGACCTTACTTGGCAGGATCAGACTGATATACTTCAGGAAAGTTTTCCTCTGTGAAAAGCACACTGGTCTAAAAGAGGCTGCTCCTGCGTTGTAAATCACCATAGAACTAGATGATGAGCTATTGTTCGTTTCTGGTAGAGCGCTTCTCTCTTCGTATGCAAATTAATATGACCCTGGGGAAGTCTCCCTATGGGTAATGGGGGAAACCAGACGTGGACTTCTTGCCCAGTGTGCTTAGAGGAATGTGATTGCACCTCACTGACGAGGCCCATAGGAGGCCAAAACGATTGTCTGGGGTTGTCATGTTTCTTGTTCAGAGGAGAATTGCCTGGTATTTCAGGGCTGGACTGCCCTTATTTGGCGGAATCAGACTGATAAACTTCAGGAAAGTTTTCCTCTGTGAAAAGCACACTGGTCTAAAAGAGGCTGCTCCTGGATGAGCTGTTGTTCGTTCCTGGTACAGCGCTTCTCTCTTCGTATGCATATAAAAAAAATCATTAAGTATTTCACAAACTTTGAGTTTCTCACGGAAATTATTTACACTTAACTTGGTCCATTCAAACCCCTTCCTAGCATTATATGAGGACATAGTCCCTTCCTCGCCCCTCTCAAGCATCATATGAAGGCGTGGTCGTTCCCTCCCCCCTCCCAAGCATCATATGAGGGCGTGGTTACTCCCAACCACTGCATCAGATTAGAGGGCATGGTCCCTCCCTGCCACCCTCCCACCACATCAGATCCGAGGGCATCGTCCCTCCCCCCATCACATCAGATCAGAAGGCTGGTCCCTCGTTCCACCCTCCAACCGCATCAGATCAGATGACCGGTCCTTCCCTACCACCCCCCATTGCATCAGATCAAAGGGCTGGTCTTCTCCTCCCACCCTCCTACCGCATCAGAGTAGAGGGCTGGTCCCACTCCCTCTCCCCCTCCACTGGTCTCACTCCTTCCCTCCTCCACTGTTGTGCCTCCCAGCCTTACCTTCTAACACCTCCCGCCGGCACCAGCTGATGATCGCTACACACAGTGACACAGAGAGAAAGGTACACATATATATTATTAATCAGTATTAATGTGTAGCTATTAACTAGTGTTGCTTGTCCGTATATAATTGCTTACGGTAAGGTTTTTGTACTTTAACAAAATAATTCATATTTAGTTATTATGATATTCAAGGTCCCCAACACAGCTGCATGATTCATATCATTATATTATTGGTATAAATATTCACAAATATCCCCATGTTACATTGGTCCAGTAAGTCTCTTAGTCTATAAACATTAGTAGGGTTTAATCTTGGTTAATGGTCAAATAGAGATAAGGACTTGTTTTTCAGGATATAGTTACAAAATACATATTTGTCTATTATAGCTTAGTGACGAGTGCCATCTTCCGAGAGAAAAATCTTCTAACTTCTAAATCTGAGCTCATTAACAAAAATGTTAATTAATCTGTAATTAGTGTTAGCTAATCATTTATGTGAACCTTACCTTATCAGTTGGGGTGGAGTTAAGTCCATAAAATACACACTCGCCCACAAAAAGGGCACAAGGGGACACAAGCAGGCCGCACAAGTGGCCACACTGAGCATGCATGATGACCACACCCTATCCAGAGGAGATGGGAGGCTAAGCTGACCAGACAGACAAGTCAGGATAATGGCAAGAGAGGGTCCAGGGGTAACCTAAAAGGTTCTTTTTACACTGAACCCCAGTGAAGGAACCAACAATATTGATAAGTATGAAATAAACCCATATGAAACAGTTTTTTTTAAAGTGATTTATGCTCTATATATATATATATTCAAAGTTTTATTATTGAATCAGGTGAGATAATCAATTCTGATTTGCCCTTTATAGTCCCAAATATTTTTGTTAGGTAAATCCTGTAAACCTGGTCTTATCTGTCGACAATAACACTGGGTTAATCAGGAATCTGGTAATAATATAATTGTCTTATGGTTTGCCAGGATTAATAGTTTACCTGATTCTTGCCAGCTATGCTGAGAATTTAAATAACAAACGGCTAGATTACGAGTTGTGCGTTAGGGTAAAAAAGCAGCGTTAAGAGGTCCTAACGCTGCTTTTTTACGGCCGCTGGTATTACGAGTCTTGAAAGTTTAGGGTCACCGCACACTTCTTTGGCCTTACCGCAAAACGACTTACGTAAACTTCGTAAAGTCTTTTTTCTATGGGACTTCCATAGCGCTGGTATTACGAGTCTGTCCTGGGAGGCCAAAAAGTGAGCGGTACACCCTACCCCGTCAAGAGTCCTAACGCATTTAAAAGTCAGTAGTTAAGAGTTTTATAGTACAACGCCGTAACATAAAACTCATAACTAAAGTGCTAAAAAGTACACTAACACCCATAAATTACCTATTAACCCCTAAACCGAGGCTCCCCCGCATTGCAAACACTAAAATAAATTTTTAACCCCTAATCTGCCGCTCCGGACACCGCCGCCACCTACATTATATTTATTAACCCCTAATCTGCTGCCCCCAACATCGCCGACACCTACATTATATTTATTAACCCCTAATCTGCCGCCCCCAATGTCGCCGCAACCTACCTACACTTATTAACCCCTAATCTGCCGCCGCCACTATACTAAATGTATTAACCCCTAAACCTAAGTCTAACCCTAACACCCCTAACTTAAATAGAATTAAAATAAATCTAAATAAAATTACTATCATTAACTAAATTATTCCTATTTAAAACTAAATACTTACCTGTAAAATAAACCCTAAGCTAGCTACAATATAACTGATAGTTACATTGTATCTATCTTAGGGTTTATTTTTATTTTACAAGCAAGTTTGTATTTATTTTAACTAGGTAGAATAGTTACTAAATAGTTATTAACTATTTAATAACTACCTAGCTAAAATAAATACAAAAGTACCTGTAAAATAAAACCTAACCTAAGTTACAGCACGAGCACGTACGACCAGCACACCGCTGACTTAAGCAGCGCTGGTATTGGAGTGCGGTAAGGAGCAAAATTTTGCTCAACGCTCACTTCTTGTCTTTTAACGACGGTTTTGTAAAAACTCGTAATACCAGCGCTGCATGTAAGTGAGCGGTGAGGGAAAACTGCTAGTTAGCACCGCATAGCCTCTAACGCACAACTTGTAATCTAGCCGATAGTTTCAGTTTCTCTATGATACACACAAGCTACTGCAAATAAAATCATTTAGTGATTGTTTTCATTAGTTCTAACCTGATAATCATTAAATCTTTGTAATTATGTATGCTTATTGATTTGCTTTATTCAAATATTGCTTATTATTTCTAATAATTTCTTTAATAAACTATGTTTGTTTATTGATCTGGTCTCAGTTTAATTAATAGACATTTCAGAACTAAAAAGATTCAGGTTTTATATGTATTATCCTTTGCAAATTATATCATTCAGAGTGTTATTAAATTGCATACATTGCCTCTGCAAAGTTGGTAACCACTATTTTATATATATATATATATATATAGTTACATTAACAGAATGATATAGAGGTTACATAATATATATTGTGTCTTAACACATAATACACTTTGCAGGTACACTTACTACTGAAATAATAATACATTAATAATAATAATAAGGATAATATTCACAACAGTGTGTAACGAACTGACATCTGCCTTCATATAGAAACAGAGCACCTATCAAGCTGTTTCCATATGCAGACAGATGCCTGCAGCTTCAGAATAGCAGTCTCTGTTGTCCGCTTACAGCTGAGGCTGCTGTAGGCTCCTGAAGCTGCAACGTTTATAAACATCATGCAGTATGATGGGGAATGTACTGCATGATGTAGACTCACCCGTGGCCGGACTTTTAGCAGACAGACATTTGGCCGACGGACATTTGGCCGAAACACAAGTGGCTGTCAGATAAAAGTCCGGCCACGAGATAGATTTGATAGATAGATAGATACATAGATTAGATAGATAGATCAATAGATGCAATAGATACATTTGATAGATAGATAGATTTGATAGATAAATAGATAGATTTGATAGATAGATAATTTCCCAGACAGAGAATTACAAGACGTGCGCCTGGGACCCATGATAAGGTTCCCAGAGGCAGTTGCGGCGCCCGAGGCTCTGATTAGAACAGAGCACTCTGGAACGCATCTGCCCTCGGCCGTCATCGGAACATTCTTTAGCTTTCTATCTGTCGGCCAAATGTCCGTCGGCCAAATGTCCGTCTGCCAAATGTCCGTCTGCATTTTGTCAGAGCACCAGACTCACCGGCCACTTTATTAGTTTCAGCGGAAGCCATAATCATAGCCTGGTTTGTCTGGCACACCTATTTTAACACATATATTGCCAATGATTGGCTAAAAGTTAATTACAAAGAACACCCACATTTATGCAAATTAGTACATAGTGCATCTATATAGTATAGTATTGCAGTGCAATAAAACTTTTTCTCCTGAACAAAGCTGATCTAATTCAGTATTAAACTCTTCTTGCTTTGCAGTTAGGAACATATATGTATATATATTTTGTAAATGCAATTGAAACAGTTAAAATCATTAAATCAATTAAATAGCGAAGGATGAAAACCCGGATAAAACCGGATGAAATATGTATGTTATAAAATGATCTGGGATACAACAGCAGAACACAGTTAATAGTACAATGAGAAAAGCAATATATACATGAAATGTTATAAAGTGTGGTAAATCTATCTATACACAGTTACAATGTTATTATATTGCTATTGGATTACAACCGTCTATAGGATAAAAAACATTCCAGCATGCATAACTTAGACTAAGTCTCTTAGCAAGTACAGTTCAGTTATATAATCTATATAGCTGCACCCTCAATAGCAATGTCCCAAAGATATAAGAGAGACAGGAAATGTACCTTTATAAAACATTAAACAATGTACTGTATATGAAAATGAAAAAATAAATAAAATTATATATATAGATATAAATTTAAATTACCCATGTGTTGTTACTAGACACGTGTGTTTCGTTTCGGCTGAATTTAGTTTTCGGCCGAATTTTTGCAGATTCAGGGATTCGAATGCATCCAAATTTCCGAATCGGCACCATAACTAAAATCCCGAAAAATTCCGAAAATGAATAAATCAGTTTCCGAATTTTCAGATCCATTTTTCGTATTCGGAATTTTTCATTGTTCTAATCTAAACCGCAGTTCCCCGACATTGCCGACACTAACTAAATAAAGCTATTAACCCCTAAACCGCTGTTCCCCACCGTTTAAACAGCCAATAGGATTTAAGCAGCTCTCATTCCTATTTGCTGATTTAAATCAGCCAATAGGAATAAGAGCTGTTTAAATCCTATTGACTGTTCAAATCAGCCAATAGGATTTATGCAGTTCTAATTCCTATTGTCTGATTTACATTTTTCAGCCAATAGGAATGCAACGGTACCCCAATATAAAAGGGGTACCTTGCATTGAATCCTCAGTGTGCGGCGGACGATCACATGAAGAGGACCTCCACGTTGGACCGATCAGGAAGCTCAGAACTTAAGCAAACAATTGCAAGAAAGAGGTTATAAAAGATCAGTTATAAATTGAGCGAGAAGACAGGTAGCTGGTTTGGATAGACAGAAACTATTGCAGGACAGAGAGGTTTTTGACAAAAGGCCATTTGATGGGGTAACTTTTGTTACTAGCTATAGCTCACAGTATGATCAAGTGTGCAAGATAGTCCGAAAACATTTCGGCATTCTTGCTGCTGATGAACTCTTGGTGACAACAGTGGAAGGAGGAATTAGGTGTGCTTATAGAAAAGCTAAAACTATTGCTAACTATGTATCTCCCTCTCAGCTTCCACGTAAGAAAAGTGACAATTCCTCTTGGTTACAACACAAAGGAATGTATGTGTGGCCGCTCTCGTTGCACACCCTTGCGAACATTCTCTTGTAGGAGATTCTTTTAGATCAGCATTCACTGGGGAAGAGTTTCCTATAAAGGCCTGTTTGAATTGCACCAGTAAATATGATCACTTGCACTTCATGTGCCCTGCAATACGTGGGTCTTACGACAAGGGATGTCAATGCCCGTATTAGGGAACACCTTTCCACCATTCATATTAGAAAGGCTAAGACTCCATTGGATACCGGTCACTAACAGAGGAGGTGATAGGACTAAACGTCTGGAGAGACAGGAAATGTACTGGATTTTCAAATTAAGGACCCGTATCCTGAGGGGGTTGAATTCTGAATATGATTTAATTAATTATTGCCAGTAAACATTGGTCTCTTAGTCCCTCCAAATTTAACTGTAGTAACAACACATGGGTAATTTAAATTTATATATATATAATATATAAAAAAAATTAAAAATAATAATTTTCATATACATTGTTTAATGTTTTATAAAGGTACATTTCCTGTCTCTCTTATATCTTTGGGACATTGCTATAGAGGGTGCAGCTACATAGATTATATAACTGAACTGTACTTGCTAAGAGACTTAGTCTAAGTTATGCATGCTGGAATGTTTTATTAGCGGACAAATGAGAGCAGGCACTACTAGGTTAGAAAGATAAAAGCATACCTTTATTGCAAAAGATTAAAACATAGGTGAATCCCCAACAGTGGGCAGACAAAGACAGTGGCAGTCTGACGCGTTTCGCGCCCCCCTTGTGGCGCTTCCTCATAGACTGATGTGAGTAGACAAAGCTAGACAATTTATACCTCCCTGTACAATTTTTTAACCCCTTCTATACATATACAATTTAAGAAAACCAATAGGTGAGTTAAAAACAGTGTAAAAAATAAAATGATGATCATATTGGAAAGAGGATTTATAACAGCAGATATTAAAACTGCTGTGTATTGCCAAAGCATCTTAAAGAAAAAATATTGTTCAGCAAATAAATGTTATATTGAAATACCAGTGAATAATATCCTGACAAACCTTAGTGTGAAATATCTTTTTATGCAAATATGTGACTATTATCAAGTGTAGGGATAAAGTACAAATAAAATAGTACATATATTGAAACTAAATTACAATCCCATAAGTAACATAATGAGCATAAAAGATATAACTGGTAGTGGCGGTAAGGAAATAAGACTCCTGTTTTGTATAAGAACATCTCAGAATATGTGAGCAGAGCAAAATACAACACTGAAGATAATACAGTGTGGTAAGATACCATAACCCATTACTATGGATAATGTGTATGATGAAAAAGAAAAAGAGGTGTACATTAACAATGTTTCAAATGTGATGAACACTAAGGATCCTAATTGTCTATGAAATAACTAATATCAAACTCCTTATTCATACCTGATGGTGACCTAGTCTTTAGTTTAAGAATCCAAAATAGTTCCTTCCTATTAAGGACCTTACTTAGGTCACCACCTCTTATGGGCGTACGTGCTAAATCTAGCATGTGTGCAAACCTGCCCCTCAATGGCTCCAAAGTAGCTTATGCTACTTAGTACATGGAGCCCTATGAAGCTAGCCCATTGTTTAAAGGGACAGAAAACAGCATGAACTAACATAGGTTTCGAAATATACTTTGTTACTTGACAGTATAAGGTTTGGAGAAGGACACTGATAAGGGGGGTGTAGCACATGGCAACACTAAAGTGTAAGTAATTTTTCAGATTTTTGGAAATTTTATTAAAATACTTATAAGCTTTTCTTTTTTAAGATACGATGAGTCCACGGATATCATCCTTACTTGTGGGATATCGCTTCCTGGTCAGCAGGAGGAGGCAAAGAACACCACAACAGAGCTGTATATATAGCTCCTCCCACTCCAGTCATTCTCTTTGCCTGTGTTAGTGATAGGAAGAGGTAAAGTGAGGTGTTAGCTTAGATTCTTTAATCAAGAGTTTATTATTTTTAAAATGGTACCAGTGAGTGCTATTTTATTCAGGGTGTAGCCATATTCCTTGTCAGCCTCTACTGTAGAAGCTACAGGTGGCTTTAAAATATGACTTTTAGTTCATATGTGGGTATTAGTATATGGCTTCAGGTTGATTGTAAATATAATTATGTGGTTTGCCTGATTTGTAAATATAATAGCGTAGCTTTGGTTTTACACTGGTGTATTTGTGTCTTTCCTGGTATATTTATTGTATGTACATTTGTTTCTCTGTTGGCCAGCCTGTGCGTTAAAGGGACCTTAAAGTGATGGTAAATCCTAGCGTTTATGAAAAGCTAGGATTTACCATTGGAGCAATTAAAGGGGACTTTCAGTCATGAAGTATAAAATACTTCATGCTGAAAGCTCCTTTATTTGTTTGCAGCGCTCGCCGCACTGAACTGCTAAGGCAGCCTACCGGCAGAACGCTATTTGCTGAGAGGTGACGTTTTCCACCTTCTTAGCCAATGGTGCCAAGCTGGATTTCCCGCATGGCTATTGGCTAAGAGGTGAAAACGGCACCTCTCAGCCAAATAGCATTCTACAATGGGTTTCCTTAGCAGCTCAGTGCGGCAAACGCTGCAAACAAATAAAGGAGCTTTAGGCATGACGTATTTTATACTTCATGACTGAAAGTCCCCTTTATTTGTTCCAATGGTAAATCCTAGCATTTCACAAATGCTAGGATTTACCATCGCTTTAAGTATCTTGTAATTTCAAGATGTTTCTGCATCTTTGCAGTACATTAAAGTGATGGTAAACTTGCCTTTTTAAAATCAGATCCGGAATGTTATCTAAAATATCACTAAACATTTCAGATCTGATTTTAAAAAGGAAAATACGGGGAGTTGTGAATTGTTTGTAAATTGTTTGAATACATTAACATCTTGTTTGCTGCAATTGTTTTTCAATAGTCACTCACTACTTGCTTTATTTGATAGAGCGAATCAGAAGGCTAGCCACATTTATTTATTGTGAAAATGTTATTTTTTTTGCAATTACTTACTTGATAATCACTTCTGAAGCCAATTAGGGTCAGATACTTTGCAGGGTTAGGCTTGTGAAATCTGCCATGTGCTCTTAAAGTTATGAGTATTAGAAAACTCTTATTTTTTTCAGACTTAAAGGGACAGTCTAGTCAAAATTATACTTTCATGATTTAGAAAGGGCAATGTAATTTTAAATATCTTTCCAATTTACTTTTATCATCAAATTTGCTTTGTTTCTCTTGGTATTCTTAGTTAAAACTAAACCTAGGTAGGCTCAAATCTAATTTTAAGCCCTTTAAGGTCGTCTCTTATCTCAGTGCATTTTGATAGTTTTTCACAACAGGATAGTGCTAGTTCACGTGTGTCATATAGATAAACATTGTGCTCACTCCCGTGGAGTTATTTATGAGTCAGTACTGATTGGCTAAAATGCAAGTCTGTCAAAAGAACTGAAATAAGGGGGCAGTCTGTAGAGGCTTAGATACAAGGTAGCCACAGAGGTCAAAAGTATATTAATATAACTGTTGATTATGTAAACTGTTCAGTGTAATAAAGGGAATATTTATCTTTTTTTAAAACAATAAAAATTCCACGAGTAGACTTGTCCCTTTGAATTACAGGAAAAGGGGGCAAAATAATAAAAGGATATTGCATGTTATTTTAATGCATATAATTAAACATTTTATATTACATTGTCAACTTGTTTACTGTCCTTTTGTCATTAACTTTACCATGTGTGTTCCCAGGTTTGGTTCTTGTCACAGATGCGATTACAGCAATGGGGCTGGGTCCTGGAAAGCATAAACTGGGCCAACAGGATATACTGATTGATGGACTCAATGCATATGTAGCGGGTAAGTGTAGAACAGCATTATTTGGAAGCTAATTGTAAGTCTGTTTCCCTTTTTGCTCTCCATTATTGTGCTACAAAGCTTACAAAGTCTGAGTTTGTTCTGCTATCTTGATGACTTGCAATCTACGATTCTGATGATTTTTGTTTAGGAACTTATTTCACTTAAAGGGGCAGGTTACCCACATGTTGAAGCATTTGAAAGCACAGCTATAAAAAGCTGACTAGAAAATATCCCCATAACATCTCTATGTAAAAAAGGAAGATATTTTACCTCAAAATGTCCTAAATATTCCAACCCCACTGTAAAGAAAATGTAAGTGGCCAATCAGCATTCTAGTCTCAGGACTTGCTAGGGAGCGTGCATCTGGCATGTGCAGGCACACTCATGTTATTTTCCTATTCAGTTTAAGGAATTTTACTATGAAATCACAGCAAAGCAATGCATGACCTCAGCACTGCTTATGCTGATTGACATTTGTTGTTGACCCTCCCCCCTCAACTTGCAGCTGAAGTATAACTATTCACTGAGCACTTAATCTGGTAAACTGAAGAAAATTTGAGGTAAATAATCTTCCATTCTTACATAGAGATGTTCAGGTGATATTTTCCTGTCTGCTTTTTACAGTTATGCTTCATTACTTTCAAGTGATTTAGCATATGAGTATTATGTCCCTTTAAGATGTGGCAGCTGATTGAGTCTATTATGAAGCTTAAGTTATGCATGGTGACCACACGGCCTTCCAGTTTACATCAGGTGAAGGAGCATTTGGTTCTAAGCTATTATCTTCTTGGGCAGCAGGTTTCTTACTACTCTCGCCTCTATATACTCCAGCTTTGGCACTAATCTAACTAGTGATAGACTTTCTGAGGGTGTGAAAGAAATCCTGATTTATATTTACTGATTGAAACAATAATCATAATCAAATTGTCTCCTTCTTTTCTTCACTTTAAAGGGATAGCAAACCCAAATTTGTTCTTTCGTGATTCAGATAGAGCGTGCAATTTTAAGCAACTTTCTAATTTACTCCTATTATCAATTTCTCCAACATTGGTGTGTCCGGTCCACGGCGTCATCCTTACTTGTGGGATATTCTCTTCCCCAACAGGAAATGGCAAAGAGCACAGCAAAAGCTGCCCATATAGCCCCTCCTCTGGCCCCGCCCCCCAGTCATTCTCTTTGCCGCTCTGAACAAGTAGCATCTCCACGGAGATGGTGAAGAGTATGTGGTGTTAGTGGTAGTTTTTTATTCTTCTATCAAGAGTTTGTTATTTTAAAATAGTGCCGGTTTGTACTATTTACTCTAAAACAGAAAAGGATGAAGAGTTCTGTTTAAAAGAGGAGTATGATTTTAGCAGCAGTAACTAAAATCAATTGCTGTTCCCACGCAGGACTGTTGAGCCCAGAGAACTTCAGTTGGGGGGAACAGTTTGCAGACTTTTCTGCTCAAGGTATGACTAGTCCATTTTCTAACAAGACTTTGTAATGCTAGAAGACTGTCATTTTTCCTCTTTGGGATCGGTAAGCCATTTTCTTAGACTCATAACAGAATGAAGGCTTATTAATGGGCTATATACTGGTTGACACTATTGTGGGCTAAATCGATTGCTTTATTCGATATTTTTATGTGGTTTGAAGTGTTTTTAAAACTTGAGAATGATTTGGTAACTTTTTTAAGCGCCAGGCAGTCGTTTAGACACCTTTCCCAGTCAGGAAGGGCCTTTCACTCTAGTAGGCAGAGCCTCATTTTCGCGCCTTAATTGCGCAGTTTCTTTTGGATGCAGTGCATACAGCTTCATGTGAGAGGGTCTGGTGGCCATTAAAAACGTTCCTGGAAGGCTTATTTCGGTGGCGAATAACCCCTAAGAACAGGTGAAGCCGCAGCAAACACTGTGGCTGGGACTGTAGTGGGTTTAAAATTGTTAAATTGATAAAACAGCTCCGGTTTCCTCATTTAAGGGGTTACAAACTTGAAATTTGGGGTGCAATACTTTTAAAGCATTAAGACACTTGGGTGCAAATTTGGTAAAGATCGGATATTTCCTTCATAGTTTTTCACACATTCAGAAATAAAGTGTGCTCTGTTTAACATTTAAAGAGACAATAACGGTTTTGTTTAAAAACGGTTTTATTGCATTAATAGCCTGTATAAGCCTGTCTAACATGTCTGTACCTTCAGATAGAACATTTTCTGTATGTATGGAGGCCAAGGTGGTCCCCCCTTCAAATGTATGTGATAATTGTGCCATGGCGTCAAGACAAAGTAAGGACAGTACTGTCACATTTAATAAGGTTGCCCAAGATGATTCCTCAAATGAAGGTAGTGGGGGTAGTTCACCATCCTCTCCTTCTGTGTCAATACCAGTTAGGCCCGCGCAGGCGACTCCTAGTACATCTAGCGCGCCAATGCTTGTTACTATGCAACAATTAACGGCAGTAATGGATAATTCTATAGCTAATATTTTATCCAAAATGCCAGCATTTCAAAGAAAGCGTGATTGCTCAGTTTTAAATACAGTAGAGCAAGAGTGCGCTGACGATAATTTATCTGTCATACCCTCACACCAGTCAGAATTGGCAGTGAGGGAGGGTTTGTCGGAGGGAGAATTTTCTGATTCTGGTAGAGTTTCTCAACAGGCAGAACCTGATGTTGTGACGTTTAAATTTAAGTTAGAGCATCTCCGCGCCTTACTTAAGGAGGTACTAACTACTCTGGATGATTGTGACTCTTTGGTCATTCCAGAAAAATTGTGCAAAATGGACAAATTCCTAGAGGTCCCTGTGCACCCTGATGCCTTTCTGATACCTAAAAGGGTGGCGGACATAGTGACTAAGGAGTGGGAGAAACCAGGCATACCTTTTGTCCCACCTCCTATATTTAAGAAAATGTTCCCCATGGTCGACCCAAGGAAGGACGCATGGCAAGCAGTCCCTAAGGTTGAGGGGGCAGTTTCTACGCTAGCCAAACACACGACTATTCCCATTGAGGACTATTGTGCGTTTAAAGATCCTATGGATAAAAAATTGGAGGGTTTGCTTAAAAGATTTTTGTTCAGCAGGGTTTCCTCCTCCAACCAATTTCGTGCATTATTCCTGTCACTACGGCGGCGTGATTTTGGTTCGATGAACTAGAAAAGTCGCTCAATAACGAGACTCCATATGAGGAAGTCATGGACAGAATTCACGCACTTAAGTTAGCTAATTCCTTTATTTTAGATGCCGCTTTGCAATTGGCGAGGTTAGCGGCGAAAAATTCAGGGTTTGCAATTGTGGCGCGCAGAGCGCTCTGGCTAAAGTCTTGGTCGGCGGATGTATCTTCCAAGACAAAATTGCTTAATATTCCTTTCAAAGGTAAGACCCTTTTTGGGCCAGAATTGAAGGAGATTATTTCAGACATCATGGGGGAAAGGGCCATGCCCTCCCACAGGATAGGCCTTTTAAGGCTAAGAATAAGTCCAATTTTCGTTCCTTTCGTAACTTCAGGAACGGACCGTCTCCTAACTCTGCAGCCTCTAGACAAAAGGGTAACGCTTCCCAGGCTAAGCCAGCTTGGAAACCAATGCAAGGCTGGAACAAGGGTAAACAGGCCAAGAAGCCTGCTGCTGCTACCAAGACAGCATGAAGGGGTAGCCCCCGATCCGGGACCGGATCTAGTAGGGGGCAGACTTTCTCTCTTTGTTCAGGCTTGGGCAAGAGATGTTCCGGATCCCTGGGCACTAGAAATAGTCTCTCAGGGTTATCTTCTAGAATTCAAGGAACTTCCTCCAAGGGGAAGGTTCCACATGTCTCGCTTATCTTCAGACCAGATAAAGAGACAGGCATTCTTACATTGCGTAGGAGACCTACTAAAGATGGGAGTGATACACCCAGTTCCAACAGCGGAACAAGGTCAGGGGTTTTACTCAAACCTGTTTGTAGTTCCCAAAAAAAAGAGGGAACTTTCAGACCAATTCTGGATTTAAAAATTCTAAACAAATTCCTCAGAGTTCCATCGTTCAAAATGGAAACCATTCGAACTATTTTACCTACAATCCAGGAGGGTCAATATATGACTACCGTGGATCTAAAGGATGCGTACCTACATATTCCTATCCACAAAGATCATCATCAGTTCCTAAGGTTCGCCTTTCTGGACAAACATTACCAGTTCGTGGCTCTTCCGTTCGGTTTAGCCACTGCTCCCAGAATTTTCACAAAGGTGCTAGGGTCCCTTCTAGCGGTTCTAAGACCGAGGGGCATTGCAGTGGCACCTTACCTAGACGACATTCTAATCCAAGCGTCGTCCCTTTCCAGATCAAAGGCTCATACAGACATTGTGTTAGCCTTTTTCAGGTCTCACGGGTGGAAGGTGAACGTGGAAAAGAGTTCCCTGTCCCCGTCTACAAGAGTTCCCTTTCTGGGAACAATAATAGATTCTGTAGAAATGAAGATCTTTCTGACAGAGGTCAGAAAATTAAAGCTTCTAAAGGCTTGTCAAGTTCTTCATTCTATTCCTCAGCCTTCCATAGCTCAGTGCATGGAAGTAATAGGTCTAATGGTGGCAGCAATGGACGTGGTTCCTTTTGCTCGAATTCATCTAAGACCATTGCAACTGTGCATGCTCAGACAGTGGAATGGGGATTATGCAGACTTGTCTCCCCAGATTCAAGTAGACCAGTTAACCAGAGACTCACTCCGTTGGTGGTTGACTCAGGATCACCTGTCTCAGGGCATGAGTTTCCGCAGACCAGAGTGGGTCATTGTCACGACCGACGCCAGTCTATTAGGCTGGGGCGCGGTCTGGGACTCCCTGAAAGCTCAGGGTCTATGGTCCCGGGAAGAGTCTCTTCTCCCGATAAACATCCTGGAACTGAGAGCGATATTCAATGCGCTCCGGGCTTGGCCTCAACTAGCGAAGGCCGGATTCATAAGATTCCAGTCGGACAACATGACGACTGTAGCTTACATCAACCATCAGGGAGGAACAAAGAGTTCCTTGGCGATGAGAGAGGTATCCAAGATCATCAAATGGGCGGAGGATCACTCCTGCCATCTATCTGCAATTCACATCCCAGGAGTAGACAACTGGGAGGCGGATTATTTGAGTTGTCAGACTTTCCATCCGGGGGAGTGGGAACTCCACCCGGAGGTCTTTGCCCAGTTAACTCGATTATGGGGCATTCCAGACATGGATCTGATGGCGTCTCGTCAGAACTTCAAAGTTCCTTGCTACGGGTCCAGATCCAGGGATCCCAAGGTGACTCTAGTGGATGCATTAGTAGCGCCTTGGTCGTTCAACCTAGCTTATGTGTTTCCACCGTTTCCTCTCCTTCCCAGGCTCTTAGCCAGGATCAAACAGGAGAAGGCCTCGGTGATCCTGATAGCTCCTGCGTGGCCACGCAGGACTTGGTATGCAGACCTGGTGAATATGTCATCGGCTCCACCATGGAAGCTACCTTTGAGACAGGATCTTCTAGTACAAGGTCCATTCGAACATCCAAATCTAGTTTCTCTGCAGCTGACTGCTTGGAAATTGAACGCTTGATTTTATCCAAGCGTGGGTTTTCAAATTCAGTGATAGATACTCTGGTCCAAGCCAGAAAGCCTGTAACTAGAAAGATTTACCATAAAATATGGAAAAGATATATCTGTTGGTGTGAATCCAAGGGATTCTCCTGGAGTAAAATTAAAATTCCTAAGATTCTTTCCTTTCTCCAAGAGGGTTTGGATAAAGGGTTGTCAGCGAGTTCTCTAAAAGGACAGATTTCTGCTTTATCTGTTTTGTTACACAAACGCCTGGCAGCTGTGCCAGATGTACAAGCTTTTGTACAGGCTTTGGTCAGAATCAAGCCTGTTTACAGACCCATGACTCCTCCTTGGAGTCTAAATTTAGTTCTTTCAGTTCTTCAAGGGGTTCCGTTTGAACCTTTACATTCCATAGATATCAAATTACTATCTTGGAAAGTTCTGTTTTGGTTGCTATTTCTTCTGCTAGAAGAGTTTCTGAATTATCTGCTTTGCAGTGTGATCCACCCTATCTGGTTTTCCATTCAGATAAGGTTGTTTTGCGTACCAAACCTGGTTATCTTCCAAAAGTAGTTTCCAACAAGAATATTAACCAGGAAATAGTTGTTCCTTCTCTGTGTCCGAATCCAGTTTCAAAGAAGGAACGTTTGTTACACAATTTAGATGTGGTCCGTGCTTTAAAGTTCTATTTAGACGCAACAAAGGATTTCAGACAAACTTCATCTTTGTTTGTCGTTTACTCTGGTAAGAGGAGAGGACAAAAAGCTACTGCTACCTCTCTTTCTTTCTGGCTAAAAGCATCATCCGATTGGCTTATGAGACTGCCAGACGGCAGCCTCCTAAACGAATCACAGCTCACTCTACTAGGGCTGTGGCTTCCACATGGGCCTTCAAGAACGAGGCTTCTGTTGATCAGATATGTAAGGCAGCGACTTGGTCTTCTCTGCACACTTTTGCCAAATTTTACAAATTCGATACTTATGCTTCTTCGGAGGCTATTTTTGGGAGAAAGGTTTTGCAAGCTGTGGTGCCTTCCGTTTAGGTAACCTGATTTGCTCCCTCCCTTCATCCGTGTCCTAAAGCTTTGGTATTGGTTCCCACAAGTAAGGATGACGCCGTGGACCGGACACACCAATGTTGGAGAAAACAGAATTTATGCTTACCTGATAAATTTCTTTCTCCAACGGTGTGTCCGGTCCACGGCCCGCCCTGGTTTTTTAATCAGGTTTGAAAATTTTCTTTCTCTATACACTACAGTCACCACGGCACCTTATAGTTTCTCCTTTTTTCTCCTAACCGTCGGTCGAATGACTGGGGGGCGGGGCCAGAGGAGGGGCTATATGGGCAGCTTTTGCTGTGCTCTTTGCCATTTCCTGTTGGGGAAGAGAATATCCCACAAGTAAGGATGACGCCGTGGACCGGACACACCGTTGGAGAAAGAAATTTATCAGGTAAGCATAAATTCTGTTTTTTCTTCCTTCTCTTGGTATCTTTATTTGAAAAGCAGAAATGTATGTTTAAGAGCCGGCCCATTTTTGGTTCAGAACCTGGGTTGCACTTGCTGATTGGTTTAGCCATCAATAAGCAAGTGCAACCCAGGTTCTGAACCAAAAATGGCCTGGCTCTTAAACATAAATTTCTGCTTTTTAAATAAAGATACCAAGAGAAGTAGGAAAATTGATAATAGGAGTAAATTTGAAAGTTGCTTAAAATGACTTGCTCTATCTGAATCATGAAAGAAAAAATTTGGGTTTACTATCCCTTTAAGTTCATGCTTAGCTGGGCATGAACTACCTGAAGTAGGAAGGGGATATTTATACTTTGGGTTAGTATTGGCCGATCTCAGTCTTCTGGAAGATGTTCCTACCTGTTGCTCTGATACCCTATACCCACTTCTACTAATATGGTTCAAGTGTGAGTAAGTATTCATCTGTTTTTTCTTATTTTCAGCTCTTGTACATTTTTTTACATTATTGTAGTAAATATGTCCCATTACCTTGTTTATCTCAGTACATTTGAAAAGGAAGAAGTATTACTAACAAGTAATAAAAAAAAACACTTAGAGCAGTGTTTCTCAACCACCGTCCTCAATTACCCCCAACAGGCCAGGTTTTAATTATAGCTGAACCAGTGCACAAGTGAAGTAATCAGCTGATCAGTAAAACACCATGGTTACTAACTTGCTCTCTCCCATCAGCTGATTATTTCACCTGTGCACTAGTTTAAGCTATAATGAAAATCTGGCCTTTTCGGGGGTACTTGAGGACCGCGGTTGAGAAATAATGACATAGAGGGGCAGATTACAAGGGGTGCATGGATATTACAAGATTAAAGTAAAATGTTTGCACGCTATGCGAAACCTGATGCATGCTACCGGATATTGCGATCGCTCTAACTTCTTCTCGCCATAGACGTAAATAGAGTGCACTGTTAAAAAACTAAACACTTATACTTGCTTGCACGCTAACCTGACACCGCGTTAGACCTACAGCACTGAACCTGAAGTTAGTTATGCATATTTTACATACTAATGTTCTTCACATAGGCGAAAATGTTCTTTTTATTTTTAAATATATATTTCTATATATATGATTATTTTTTAAAAACATATACATCTATACCTAAATATCTATATTAATATATACAGGTATAGATATATACATATATATGTATAGTAATATATATTTCGAAATACTAAGAACATTTTCTACTATGTTAAGAACAATGAAATGTAAAGTATTTACAGTAAATACACATTAAAACACATATTTTAAGGTATTTGAGTGGAAAGGGCTCCAAAGTGTATTTATAGATGTGTTTATATGTGTATATATGCTAACTATCGCCTAGATTACGAGTTTTGCGTTATGAGGTGTGCGGTGCTACCGTGCAGTTTTTTCTCACCGCTCACTTACCTGCAGCGCTGGTATTACGGGTTTTTACAAATCCGGCGTTAAAAGACAAGAAGTGAGCATAGAGCAAAACTGTGCTCCACACTGCACTCCAATACCAACGTTGCCTAAGTCAGTGGTGAGCTGGTCGTACGTGCTCATGCACGTTTTCCCCATAGACATCAATGGGGAGAGCCTGCTGAGAAAAAGTCTAACACCTGCAATAAAGCAGCGTAAAACTCAGTAACGCAGCCCCATTGATTCCTATGGGGAAACACATTTTATGTTTACACCTAACACCCTAACATGAACCCAGAGTCTAAACACCCCTAATCTTACACTTATTAACCCCTAATCTGCCACCCCCGACATCGCCGACACCTACATTATATTTATTAACCCCTAATCTGCCGCTCCGGACATCGCCACCACCTACATTATACTTATGAACCCCTAATCTGCTGCCCCCAACATCGCCGACACCTACATTATATTTATTAACCCCTAATCTCCCTCCCCCAATGTCGCCGCAACCTACCTACACTTATTAACCCCTAATCTGCCACCCCCAACGTCGCCGCCACTATATTAAATTTATTAACCCCTAAACCTAAGTCTAACCCTAACCCCCCTAATTTAAATATAATTTAAATAAATCTAAATAAAATTACTATCATTAACTAAATTATTCCTATTTAAAACTAAATATTTACCTATAAAATAAACCCTAAGCTAGCTACAATATAACTAATAGTTACATTGTATCTAGCTTAGGTTTTTTTTTATTTTACAGGCAAGTTTGTATTTATTTTAACTAGGTAGAATAGTTACTAAATAGTTATTAACTATTTACTAACTACCTAGCTAAAATAAATACAAACTAACCTGTAAAATAAAACCTAACTTATGTTACAATAACACCTAATACTACACTACAATTAAATCAATTCCCTACATTAAATACAATTAAATAAATTAAATTAGCTAAATCACAAAAAAAACACTAAATTACAGAAAATAAAAAACAAATTACAGATCTTTAAACTAATTACACCTAATCTAATAGCCCTATCAAAATAAAAAAGCCCACCCAAAATAAAAAAAAACCCTAGCCTAAACTAAACTACCAATAGCCCTTAAAAGAGTCTTTTGCGGGGCATTGCCCCAAAGAAATCGGCTCTTTTACCAAAAAAAAATACAACCCCCCCCAACAGTAAAACCAACCCCCCAAATAAAAACCTAACTAAAAAAACCTAAGCTCCCCATTGCCCTGAAAAGGGCATTTGGATGGGCATTGCCCTTAAAAGGGCATTTAGCTCTATTGCTGCCCAAAGCCCTAACCTAAAAAATAAACCCACCCAATACACCCTTAAAAAATCCTAACACTAACTCCCGAAGATTCACTTACCGGGAGAAGTCTTCATCCAAGCGGCAAGAGGTCCTCAACGAAGCCGGCAGAAGTGGTCCTCCAGACGGGCAGAAGTGGTCCTCCAGACGGGCAGGTCTTCATCCAGACGGCATCTTCTATCTTCATCCTTCCGACGCGGAGTGGCTCCATCTTCAAGACATCCGGCGCGGAGCATCCTCTTCAAACGACGTCTTTGGAATGAATATCTCTTTAAGTGACGTCATCCAAGATGGCGTCCCTTAGATTCCGATTGGCTGATAGAATTCTATCAGCCAATCGGAATTAAGGTAGAAAAAATCCTATTGGCTGATGCAATCAGCTAATAGGATTGAGCTGGCATTTTATTGGCTGTTCCATTCAGCCAATAGAATGCGAGCTCAATCCTATTGGCTGATTGGATCAGCCAATAGGATTGAGTTCAATCCTATTGGCTGATTGCATCAGCCAATAGGATTTTTTCTACCTTAATTCCGATTGGCTGATAGAATTCTATCAGCCAATCGGAATCTAAGGGACCCCATCTTGGATGACGTCACTTAAAGAGATATTCATTCCGAAGAAGACGTCGTTTGAAGAGGATGCTCCGTGCGGGTGTGTTGAAGATGGAGCCGCTCCGCGTCGGATGGATGAAGATAGAAGATGCCATCTGGATGAAGACTTCTGCCCGTCTGGAGGACCACTTCTGCCCATCTGGAGGACCACTTCTGCCGGCTTCATTGAGGACCTCTTGCCGCTTGGATGAAGACTTCTCCCGGTAAGTGAATCTTCGGGGGTTAGTGTTAGGATTTTTTAAGGGTGTATTGGGTGGGTTTTATTTTTAGGTTAGGGCTTTGGGCCGCAATAGAGCTAAATGCCCTTTTAAGGGCAATGCCCATCCAAATGCCCTTTTCAGGGCAATGGGGAGCTTAGGTTTTTTTTTAGTTAGGCTTTTATTTGGGGGGTTGGTTGTGTGGGTGGTGGGTTTTACTGTTGGGGGGGTTGTTTGGCTTTTATTTTTAGGTTAGGGCTTTGGGCCGCAATAGAGCTAAATGCCCTTTTAAGGGCAATGCCCATCCAAATGCCCTTTTCAGGGCAATGGGGAACTTAGGTTTTTTAGTTAGGCTTTTATTTGGGGGGTTGGTTGTGTGGGTGGTGGGTTTTACTGTTGGGGGGTTGTTTGTATTTTTTTTTACAGGTAAAAGAGCTGATTTCTTTGGGGCAATGCCCCGCAAAAGGCCCTTTTAAGGGCTATTGGTAGTTTAGTTTAGGCTAAGGTTTTTTTTTTATTTTGGGTGGGCTTTTTTTATTTTGATAGGGCTATTAGATTAAGTGTAATTAGTTTAACCCCTTAGTGACCAGAGCACTTTTCCATTTTCTGTCCGTTTGGGACCAAGGCTATTTTTACATTTCTGCAGTGTTTGTGTTTAGCTGAAATTTTCCTCTTACTCATTTACTGTACCCACACATATTATATACCGTTTTTCTCGCCATTAAATGGACTTTCTAAAAATACCATTATTTTCATCATATCTTATCATTTACTATAAATTTATTTATAAAATATGAGGAAAAATGGAAAAAAACACACTTTTTCTAACTTTGAACCCCAAAATCTGTTACATATCTTCAACCACCAAAAAACACCCATGCTAAATAGTTTCTAAATTTTGTCCTGAGTTTAGAAATACCCAATGTTTACATCTTCTTTGCTTTTTTGTAACTTATAGGGCCATAAATACAAGTAGCACTTTGCTATTTTCAAAACATTTTTTTTTTCAAAATTAGCGCTAGTTACATTGGGACACTGATATCTTTCAGGAATCCCTGAATATCCATTGACATATATATATTTTTTTTTAGAAGACATCCCAAAGTATTGATCTAGGCCCATTTTGGTATATTTCATGCCACCATTTCACCGCCAAATGCGATCAAATACAAAAAATCGTTCACTTTTTCACAAATTTTTTCACAAACTTTCAGTTTCTCACTGAAATTATTTACAAACTGCTTGTGCAATTATGGCATAAATGGTTGTAAATTCTTCTCTGGGATCCCCTTTGTTCAGAAATAGCAGACATATATGGCTTTGGCATTGCTTTTTGGTAATTAGAAGGCCTCTAAATGCCACTGCGCACCACACGTGTATTATGTCCAGCAGTGAAGGGGTTAATTAGGGAGCATGTAAGGAGCTTTTTGGGGTATTTTTAGCTTTAGTGTAGTGTAGTAGACAACCCCAAGTATTGATCTAGGCCCATTTTGGTATATTTCATGCCACCATTTCACCGCCAAATGCGATCAAATTAAAAAAAAACATTACATTTTTCACAATTTTAGGTTTGTCACTAAAATCATTTACAAACAGCTTGTGCAATTATGGCATAAATGGTTGTAAATGCTTCTCTGGGATCCCCTTTGTTCAGAAATAGCAGACATATATGACTTTGGCGTTGCTTTTTGGTAATTAGAATGCTGCTAAATGGCGCTGCGCATCACACGTGTATTATGGCTAGCAGTGAAGGGGTTAATTAGGTAGCTTGTAGGGAGCTTGCAGGGTTAATTTTAGCTTTAGTGTAGAGATCAGCCTCCCACCTGAAACATCAGACCCCCTGATCCCTCCCAAACATCTCTCTTCCCTCCCCTACCCCACAAATGTCCCCGCCATCTTAAGTACTGGCAGAAACTCTGCCAGTACTAAAATAAAAGGAAAATTTGGGCATTTTTGTGCATTTTGTTTTAGCATATTTACATATGCTTCTGTGTAGGATCCCCCTTAGCCCCCAACCTCACTGATCCCCCACCCAACAGCTCTCTAACCCTCCCCCTCTGACTTAATGTGCGCCATCTTGGGTACTGGCAGCTGTCTGCCAGTACCCATTTTAGTGAAAATATGTTTTTTTATTAAAAAAAAATTCCCTTTTCTGTAGTGTAGCTTCCCCCCCCCCCCAATACCAACCCCCCACCCCTTCCAGATCGCTTAAATGCTTTTTTAAAAAAATGTTTATTTCATTTTTTAATTTCACTTTACTCCTAACTTTTTTTCTGTAGTGTAGCGGTTCCCACCCGCTCCCGCCCCCGATCCCGCCCCCCTCCACCTTCCAGATCTCACCGATGGCCGCCCACCCGCCTCCCAAGTCGGCTCCCATCCACCAACGATACCGGCCATCGATGTCCGGTGCAGAGAGGGCCACAGAGTGGCTCTCTCTGCATCGGATGGCCAGAAAGTGTTATTGCAGGATGCCTCGATGTCGAGGCATCACTGCAATAACCGGAAAGCAGCTGGAAGCGAGCAGGATCGCTTCCAGCTGCTTTCCAGACTGAGGACGTGCAGGGTACGTCCTTGGTCGTTAACTGACATTTTTTAGAGGACGTACCCTGCACGTCCTCGGTCGTTAAGGGGTTAAAGATCTTGTAATTTGTTTTTTATTTTCTGTAATTTAGTGTTTGTTTGTTTTTTATGGTTTAGCTAATTTAATTTAATGTATTTAATGTAGAGAATTTATTTAATTGTAGTGTAAGGTTAGGTGTTATTGTAACTTCGGTTAGGTTTTATTTTACAGGTAAATTTGTATTTTTTTTAGCTAGGTAGTTAGTAAATAGTTAATAACTATTTAGTAACTATTCTACCTAGTTAAAATAAATACAAACTTGCCTGTAAAATAAAAATAAACCCTAAGCTAGATACAATGTAACTATTAGTTATATTGTAGCTAGCTTAGGGTTTATTTTATAGGTAAGTATTTAGTTTTAAATAGGAATTATTTAGTTAATGATAGTAATTTTATTTAGATTTATTTAAATTATATTTAAGTTAGGGGGTGTTAGGGTTAGACTTAGGTTTAAAGGGTTAATAAATTTAGAATAGTGGCGGCGACGTTGGGGACGGCAGAATAGGGGTTAATAAATGTAGGTAGGTGGCGGCGATGTTGGGGGCAGCAGATTAGGGGTTAATAAATATAATGTAGGTTGCAGCAATGTCCGGAGCGGAAGATTAGGGGTTAATAAGTATAATGTAGGTGGCAGCGATGTTAGGGGCGGCAGATTAGGGGTTAATAAATGTAGGTAGGTGGCGGCGATGTTAGGGACAGCAGATTAGGGGTTAATAATATTTAACCAATGTTTGCGAGGCAGGAGTGCGGCGGTTTAGGGGTTAGTATGTTTATTATAGTGCCGGCGATGTCGGGAGCGGCAGATTAGGGGTTAATAATTTTATTTTAGTGTTTGCGATGCGGGAGGGCCTCGGTTTAGGGGTTAATAGGTAGTTTATGGGTGTTATTGTACTTTTTAGCACTTTAGTTATGAGTTTTATGCTACGGCTTTGTAGTGTTAAACTCATAACTACTGACTTTAAAATTCGTTAGGAATCTTGACGGGGTAGGGTGTACCGCTCACTTTTTGGCCTCCCAGGACAAACTCGTAATACCGGCGCTATGGAAGTCCCATAGAAAAAAGGGTTTACAAACTTTACGTAAGTCGGTTTGCGGTTAAGGCCAAAAAAGTGTGCGGTGCCCGTATACCTGCAAGACTCGTAATACCAGCGGGCGTAAAAAAGCAGCGTTAGGACCTGTTAACGCTGCTTTTTTGCCTTAACGCACAACTCGTAATCTAGCCGTATGTTTGCACTCGAGCGAACTTGTTTACTTTCAACTTCTAATATGCGCATAAGTTAACGTGGTCACGATATTGCTTATCACGACTCGCGCTAACAGCAAACGTGCCACTTGTAATCTGGCGCATTTTATTGTAGAATGTTATTAATCTTCTGTATAATAATTACACTGTTTAATTTTGTAGAAAGTGATATAGGATATAATATACCTGGGAGTGGAGAGCTTCTTATCTGCAAAGCTCAACAGATCAGAAAGTGACATTTTATAACGGAGTAAAGTTCATAGGTGTTATCTGTTAAAACAGATCTTGATTTACAGTAGCCAGTCTGAATGCATAACCATAATTTTATATGTTCTCACTTCCCCTTCTAGCAGTCCCAAGCGCTGTTTATCAATAGCTGTAATCTAGGTGTTTAGCTTTCTAACGTGGCAATGGTGTCTCTTAAAACAAAGCTTAGACAGGCCCGTTCTGCACCTGTTCTATAGGTGCAATTACCATACAATTGACTTAGCTTGCAATATTCATATCTCCTTATTTGTTATATCCGCATACTGATGCAGTGATGTCTCTGGCAATTAAACTGCAGATTGTAGCAAAAGGTAATGGAATTAACTCATGTGTGAGAAGTTACGTATCCAAGAGTAGGTAATTCAGTAAATGCTAACAGACAATGTGCTCTCTTTATAGTTTTGTTTGGGGTAAGGAGTAGCTGCAAATCCCCAAATTCCGAAATCCAGACTTTTTCATTCATATTATTTTTTTTAAATGTATTATTATTTTTAGCCCTTTCCTGCCTGGACTTATTTGTCTACATCGGAACTGTAAACAAATAAGTAAAAATTGAAATCACACTATCGTTTATGCGATTGCGAGATTTCAATGATGGGAACGCCCTCCAGCCCACGATCCCATTTACGAAGCGGCTATGGCTCCAGGACAGCCAGACGGCTAGAACGTTCCATGCCGTCCTAGCGGCGCTAAAACCCAGTGCATTAATGACGGCATGGAACGTCCTAACGACGGGAAGGGTTAAATTAGCGTTTTCCCCATCACAATCTTGTCTGCCTGGACCTTGTGGGTTTTTTTTTGTGTGTTCTAAAATGCAAATGCAAGTTTGGATTTATTTAAAACAACTATTACCTTTCTTATTACAGTACTGTATTATCTCTGATGGTACTATGTATAAAAAAGTATTAACAGTTATAGAAATACCTTTAGATTGAATGTATCAGCTGTGTTATGACCAGTAAATATTGCCTAAATGAGATAAGATATTGTCATTTACACTTGGTCCCATCTCTTCTCTAAACCGTCATATTTTACGGATGCAAAAATTACAGTATTTTGAAATCCAAACCTTTTCCATCTCAAAGTTTGGATAAAGGGTTTTGTAGCTGTATAATCTCTGAGTGATGCTCACCTGATATATAAATGAATCAATGACATTTGAAATCATGGCAGTGACTGGTTATTTATACCTGGGCACAGCATCCAGTTTAAAATATTCCGTCCATCACATTGTATTTTTCTACCAAATACTCTTCAATAAAGTTGGATTATATATATTAAAAAAAAAAAAAAAAAAAAAGAAGACCTTCTGCGTTAAAGGGACATTAAACAATTTGATATGGTTTTATAAAATGATAAATCTTAAAAATAAAAAAGTCAATGCAATATACTTTCATTATTTATTTTGTCCCCCTTTGATGTAATTCCATTAAAAAATTGCGAGAATTTCAACTCCTGTTAGAAATGATAGTGCAGAACACTTTTATGTTCCACACAGGCATTGACTGCACACTCTAGTGGCCTATTTATAACTGTTCCTAATTGGCCACAGCAGAGAAGGTAACCTAAGTTACAACATGGCAGCTCCCATTGTTTTATAGACACTAAACCTTTACATTTATTTTTAACAACTAATGAAACTTTAAAAAAAATACATCTACATGCTATTCTCAGACTAATTTCTAATAGACTTTTCTTTGAATGCATCATTCTATGTAGCATTTATTTAGTGTTTAAAAGGACAGTCTACTCCAGAATTGTTATTGTTTAAAAATATAGATAATCCCTTTATTACCCGCTCCCCAGTTTTGTATAACCAACACTGTTATATTAATATACCTTTTACCTCTGTGATTACCTTGCAGACTGCTTTCTTGAAGACCACCACTTATCTCAAGCATTTGACAGTTTTTTTCATAGCTAGAGGGCGTTAGTTCATTTGTGTCATATAGATAACATTGTGCTCACTTGTATGGATTTACCTATAAATTAGCATTGATTGGCTAAAATGTAAGTCTGTCAAAAGAACTGATATAAGGGGGCAGTCTGCAGAGGTTTAGATACAAGGTAATAATAGAGGTAAAAAGTATATTAATATAACCATGTTAGTTATGCAAAACTGCTTTACACAATAATATGACTTTATTAAATGCCTCTTCTCCCTGCACCATTATTATTATTTTTATCCTGTAAAGGAAAGTGAGGCAGGTGTGAGAATTAGCAAAGCTTATTCCACTTCAAGTATAAAGCATAAATACAGCACTGTATGTATGGGGTACTTGTAAAGCGCGGCTAATCACCCGTAAGGGTCTCAAGGTGTTGCTCATTTTATCGACTTCAGAAGGATGAAAGGCTGAGTGGACCTCGCTGCGGATCGAACCTGCAACCCTTGGGTTGCTACAGAGCTCAGCCACAGTGCCTTATCATGCTGAGCTATCTGCCTGGACTTAATTTCTGAAAGTGACACGCCCTATCTCTTCTTGGGAATCGCCCTATCTCTTCTTGGGAATCATCCAACCTCCCCAAACTCAATGCTACCACCTTCCCCTCACTTTGTGACCTTCAAAAAAATATAGGCCAAATGGTGCAAAACATTTTGAAGGAGTTACATTGATTTGGTGACATATGAAGGAAGTTTGAGGGGAGATAACTTGATGGAACTATTACATTTAAGAACAAGTGTATTTCATGTAGATGTATTGCTATCATAATTAAGGCAGTAAATAAAAGAGCCATTCAATACAGAAAAATGCCATAATCGGCAAATACATAATAATACAACAATTCAATAACACTTACTCTAAATTTAAAACGAGCAGTACTTTTTTCTTGTCACATTTTAAAGTTTCCTTCCATTTCTGTCCCCTATGTCATGTAATAGCCACCAGCCAATCAAAGACTGATATATGTAAACACTGTGAACTCTTGCACATGCTCAGTACGAATTGATGCCTCAGAAAGTGTGCATATAAAAAGAGTGCAAAATTGATCATTTAAGTAAATTGGAAAGTGTTTATAATTATGCATGCTCTATCTGAATCATGCAAGTTAAAGTTTGGCTTTAGAGTCCTTTTCATTTGATATAGTGCTCTGTCGAAATTTGCTACTGCATCGATATTTGCTACCTCTATGTGCGCATGCGCACAATTACGTAATCACACCCCACATATGTTTAAATAAATGTGTGGAATGCGATTACGTAACTACAAGCATACGCACATCGTTAGGTAGCAAATCTCGACAGTTAAGAAAATGTACTCCCGCATTCCTCATGAATGGGGTGATGTAGTACACGAACCCATGCGCAGTAATATGGTAGCAAATTTCGACTAACACCTAAATCTGATGATCCAAAAATAACCTGCCTTTTTTAACTTATTTAGTTATAAACTTGTTTATAGATATATAATTATATAAGTTAAAACAATGGCGATTATGTTTGGATCATCAGATTCATCTGTTTGTCGAAATTTGCTACCACATTACTGTGCATGCGCTTCTATACTACATCACCCCATTCATGAGGAATGGGGTACTAAATGTTCTTAACGTCTAGATTTGCTACCTAACAATGTGTGCATGCTTATAATTACGTAATCACATTCCAAACATTCTTTTGAAACATATGTGGACAGTGATTACATAATTGTGCACATTGAGGTAGCAAATCTCGACAGATCAACAGCCCTCATGTCAAAAAAAGTTAAGCAACCTTGATACATGGTGTATGTATTAGTGTCTTTAAGAGACAGTATACACTATAAATCTGACACTTTGGGGCTTGGCTAGGAGTCTGAAAATCAGCACAATGTTATTAAAATAATATGAAAAACTTTACATTGTTACAAAAACACTCCCAAATTAGCTATATAAATGGATCAAGAATCTAGTGTAAAATGTCCCTTTAATGTCCAAATGCTATTTGTTTAGTTACTTTAAACTCTGCATTTCATTGCTCTGTATCTCTCCCTTTAGGAACACATACTCTGGCTGGCAGCATTGCTACAATGGATATGTGCGTGAGGCATTTTCATAAAGCCACAGGTGAGCCGTCTTTTCATTGTTAATATATTGTCTTTGGTTGTGGCTGCTGCCCTCAGATAGTGACCTAGATTCCAGGACTGTAGAACTCACAAGTAGAGCAATATTGATTTTGCTTAGATCTGGAGCCTGGAATGTCTGCTGCTTCAGAACATTGCACAGTTTGATGTATTTAAAAATAGCTGTAGCAAATACACTTTTTTTACTGAAATTCTTGTCTTGAATCTAATTGAATCTCCGGTAGTCAGTCCGTAACCGTCTTTGTGATTGCCTGTAATTAATTTCTAGATGCCAAAGAGATAAATGAGTAAAATATATCATATAAAAATAAAATATTTAATATAAATACAATATATTAAGCTAGATTACAAATGGTTCGCTAATGTTTGCTCGCAAGTGACAGACTGCTCATATTACAAGTTGAAAGTAAACTTGATCGCAAGAGCATTTTATGCTCATCGGGTTAGCGCAATTAAAAACTTTCATAATGGGTAGAGTTAAAAAAAAGTTTCACTTATAACATAAATACATTTAAAATTAATTACACTCATATAAACACTATCTGATGAAAATTATTTCTATAAATATTTTAAAAAGTGCTCAAAGGTATATGGACTCCTTGTTCAGTGTGCTTAGAGGAATATTGCTACACCTCACTGATGAGGCCCAATGAAGGCCGAAACGATCGTCTGGGGTTGCTGTGTTCCTTGTTCAGAGAGGAATTGCTTGGTATTTCAGCGCTGGACTGACCGTAATAGGCGGGATCA